>NW_028196913.1:15000-42500 GCF_037176805.1 Vigna unguiculata
TCATAATAATAATAAAATTCTTTTTTAATGAAGAATTCAATCAATTCAATATTTTATTGATTTGTCAAAATAGACTCTTATGATAAAGAAGAACCTCTATACAGAAGCCTTGTCTTTTGGTCAAATCAAAAAAAAAGGTTCATGTCTATTTTATTTACAACACACAGTACAAATAGTAATTGATGTGATTTGTACATAAATAAAACATTATGATACTTGAATTTCTATTTGAATTTTCTATTTGCTTTAGTTGAATATCTTCTTTTATTCGATTTTTTGAATTGTTTATTTTACAATAGTCGATGATAGTCACAATAGAAATTTCAACGAACTTAGTCAATGAGCTATAATGAGTTATAAAGATCTATCTATAGATAAAAAATACACAAATAAGAAATATCATTTTATGTAATTTTATGTACAGTAGTGGGGAATTATGGGACAAAAAATAAATCCGCTTGGTTTCAGACTTGGTACAACTCAAAGTCATGATTCTATTTGGTTTGCACAACCAACAAAATATTCTGAGAATATACAAGAAGATAAAAAAATACGAGATTGGATAAAAAATTTTATACAAAAAAATAGAAGAATATCCTCGGGTGTCGAGGGAATTGGAGAGATAAAGATTCAAAAAAGAATCGATCTGATTCAAGTCATAATATATATGGGATTTCCAAAGTTATTAATAGAGGGTAAGCCTCAAAAAATCGAAGAATTACAGACGAATATGCACAAAAAACTGAATTGTGTGAATAGAAAACTAAACATTGCTATTGTAAAAGTTACAAATGCTTATAAACACCCTAATATTCTTGCAGAATTTATAGCTGGACAATTAAAGAATAGAGTTTCATTTCGTAAAGCAATGAAAAAAGCTATTGAATTAACTGAACAAGCAGGTACAAAAGGAGTTCAAGTACAGATTGCAGGACGTATTGATGGAAAAGAAATTGCACGTGTCGAATGGATCAGAGAAGGTAGGGTTCCTCTCCAAACCATTCGAGCTAAAATTGAATATTGTTGTTATACAGTTCGAACTATTTATGGAGTTTTAGGGATAAAAGTTTGGATATTTTCGAAATAAAGAAAAATATGTCCTTCTTTCTATTCAATAATTCAATGTCCTATTTTGATTTTATATAAAACAAAAAAGAAAAAATTACTCGATTTTGATTCTCAAAAATTTATCTATTTTATAAGATTGAATCGACTAAAAAAAGAAATTAATCATTTTATAGAGGATTGCCATGCTTAGTGTGTGACTCGTTAGTTTTTTAGAATGATTAAAAAAAAAAAAGAAACCGGTTAATAGTATCAATTCATTTAAAAAGAACTAATAACCAACACATCACTTCGGATTATCTAGATCTAAAGAATTAGTCAAAAGAAAAAAAATTTAATAAAAAAAGAATATAGCAACTGAAAAATTGTGAAAGATAAAAGAAAAAAAAGATTATTTAGTTGTAAAGCAATAAAAATATATAGATAAAAGAAAAGGTGAAAGAAAGAGATTAAAATATATCAATGATATAGAATTCGAATATGTAAAGGTCTATGGGTCATCTCAGAAAAGATAGTGTATTAAAGCATCCTTAAAAATAAAAAAGAATAATATATATATTTTTTTTTTATTTTTAATGTCAATAAATTAAGAGCTCTGAATCAAGAAAAACTGATAATATTGATTCACGAAAAAAGAAATGAATATTCTATTCTAAAAAAATTTTATTAATTTTTAGCTATGAGAAAGGCTCCATTGTCGAATTAAAACCTAACCATTAATCGAGAGGCGATGGGAACGACGAAACCTGCAAATACTTAAGACTTAAGATTTTATTAAAAAAATCTTAAAGAAAACAAATCTTAATGATTTCTTAGGTGGGATGGCGGAAGAAACCTAAAAACAATCCATTTTTTAGGAGTTGTACCCTACATTAACATCTGAATTTCATTACATCTGAATTTGAGAATAAAAGAGTAAATATTCGCCCGCGAGAATTTTTCTTTTATTGAATTTTTTTATATTTTTGCCAATTCTAAGAATCGATATTGAAAACAAGATCTAAAAATTTCGAAGATTGTATGAAATCTCAAAAAATACCGAGATTTCGTTATTTACTAAACATATGACTATTTCTATTATTTTATCGATTAGATAGAATCTATATCCATATAGATATAGATATTTGAATTACTTCATTCGCGAGGAGCCGTATGAGGTGAAAATCTCATGTACGGTTCTGTAATAAAGATGGAATTGAAAAACAACCATCAATTATAACCCCCAAAGAACCAGATTTCGTAAACAACATAGAGGAAGAATGAAGGGAATATCCTATCGAGGTAATAATATTTGCTTCGGAAGATATGCTCTTCAGGCACTTGAGCCAGCTTGGATAACATCTAGACAAATAGAAGCGGGACGGCGGGCAATGTCAAGAAATGTTCGCCGAGGTGGACAAATATGGGTACGTATTTTTCCAGACAAACCGGTTACAGTAAGACCTACTGAAACACGTATGGGTTCAGGAAAAGGATTTCCCGAATATTGGGTAGCTGTTGTTAAACCTGGGAAAATACTTTATGAAATGGGTGGAGTACCAGAAAATATAGCAAGAAAGGCTATTTCAATAGCATCATCCAAAATGCCGATACGAACTCAATTCATTATTTCAGGATAATAAAAGAGAACCAAAGAAAATAGGTCTTTAGAATGAAAAGAAAAAAGGCAATAATAGGTTCCTTTTTTTTTGAACACAAAATATTTTTACTTCCTTTTTTAGATTGAAATAATAAAAAAATGATATGATTCAACCTCAAACTCATTTGAATGTAGCGGATAACAGCGGAGCACGTGAACTGATGTGTATTCGAATCCTAGGAGCTAGTAATCGACGATATGCTTATATTGGCGACATTGTTGTTGCTGTAATCAAACAAGCAGTACCAAATACGAACTTAGAAAAATCTGAAGTGATCAGAGCTGTAATTGTACGTACTTGTAAACAACTAAAACGTAGCAACGGTATAATAATTCAGTATGATGATAATGCTGCAGTTATAATTGATCAAGAAGGAAATCCAAAAGGAACTCGAATCTTTTGCGCAATCGCCCGGGAATTGAGACAGTTAAATTTCACTAAAATAGTTTCATTAGCACCTGAGGTATTATAAGAGGAAACCACGATATGGATATATTCTTTTTTTGTGAAATAGATAAATGTATCTATTTTATCTCAAAAATATATCTTTTGTAATAATTATTATTTTGAAGAATTCGTACTTATAAGTTTTAGAAGTAGCCATTTTTCTTTATTTCAGATTTATACTTGAAAACCTAAACAATATCTATATCTATCTATATATAGATATGGGCGAACGACGGGAATTGAACCCGCGCATGGTGGATTCACAATCCACTGCCTTGATCCACTTGGCTACATCCGCCCTTATAGTAAAAATGATCTATATCTCAAATTCTACCTTTTCATTATCCTTTTTTTTCTAACAAAGGAAAAAAAAAAAGATAAGGAATCATTAAATCAATCAAAAACGTATGTATAAATCTATAGAAATCTAAAAAAAAGATTACTAATCCAATATCCAATATAAAGGAGCAATATTAACAAAGTTGATATTGCTCCTTTATTTTTAAACAAAAACTCGTCTACTTTAAATTAAGATCAAAATTTTATCCATTAACAGATGGAGCTTCCATCGCAGCTAGATCTAGAGGGAAATTATGAGCATTACGTTCATGCATTACTTCCATACCAAGGTTAGCTCGGTTAATAATATCAGCCCAGGTATTTATTACACGACCTTGACTATCAACTACGGATTGGTTGAAATTAAAACCATTTAAGTTGAAAGCCATAGTGCTGATACCTAAAGCGGTAAACCAAATACCTACTACAGGCCAAGCAGCTAGGAAGAAATGTAAAGAACGAGAATTGTTGAAACTTGCATATTGGAAGATTAATCGGCCAAAATAACCATGAGCAGCTACAATATTATAAGTTTCTTCCTCTTGACCAAATCTGTAACCTTCATTAGCGGATTCATTTTCTGTGGTTTCCCTGATCAAACTAGAAGTTACCAAGGAACCATGCATAGCACTGAATAGGGAGCCGCCGAATACACCAGCTACACCTAACATGTGAAATGGATGCATAAGAATATTATGCTCAGCCTGAAATACAATCATAAAATTGAAAGTACCTGAAATTCCTAGAGGCATACCATCCGAAAAGCTTCCTTGACCAATAGGATAGATCAAGAAAACAGCAGTAGCGGCTGCAACAGGAGCTGAATATGCAACAGCAATCCAAGGACGCATACCCAGACGAAAACTAAGTTCCCACTCACGACCCATGTAGCAAGCTACACCAAGTAAGAAGTGTAGAACAATTAGTTCATAAGGACCGCCGTTGTATAACCACTCATCAACAGAAGCTGCTTCCCAGATCGGATAAAAATGCAAACCTATAGCCGCAGAAGTAGGAATAATCGCACCAGAAATGATATTGTTTCCATAAAGTAGAGATCCAGAAACAGGCTCACGAATACCATCAATATCTACTGGAGGGGCAGCGATAAAAGCGATAATAAATACAGAAGTTGCAGTCAATAAAGTAGGAATCATCAAAACACCAAACCATCCAATGTAAAGACGATTTTCGGTGCTGGTTATCCAATTACAGAAGCGACCCCATAGGCTTTCGCTCTCGCGTCTCTCTAAAATTGCAGTCATGGTAAAATCTTGGTTCATTTAATCATTAGGGACTCCCAAGCACAAAAATTCTCTATAATGCGAGAATTTGAGGACTTGTTATTCAACAGTATAACATGACTTATATACCAGTGTCAACCAATACTAATATCCATAGTATGTTCTTATTCATTAGTATGTTCTTATTCATTTCGGTTTATCCGAATTTACCTTGTTTATCCCATTTCATTGATTCATAAAAAAAGTTTATTTTCTATATATCATTCTATTTATAGAAATAGAGAATAGAAATATAGATATAATACAACATCGATCTACAAAAATGAGTTGCCCGGGACTTGAACCCGGAACTAGTCGGATGAAGTAGATAATTTATTCTTGAATAAAATTCAACAATAGAATAAAACAAGAAAAAATCCCTCCCCAAGCCGTGTTTGCAGTTTTCATTGCACACGGCTTTCCCTATGTATACATCTAAACCTTAATTACTTGCCTAGCAAAAGACTCTAAGAAAGTGAAATATAATATTTAATTCATTAACCCCGAATCTTGACTCTGACTACATGAGCATTTCAAAATCCTATATATAGATATAGAAGACTAAAAAAAATGATTTTTTTATCCTCATTGAATAAAAAGAAGGAAGTTCGTTTTATCAATTTACACCGATTTAAAAAATAACATAACCTATTTTCAATTATAAATAATTGACGAAATCGTTTCTTAAAAGAATATCCAAATACCAAATACGACCTCTATAAAACCTACGCAAAGTAAAAGAAGTTCTTGGAAAAATCAAAGAAAAAAGATCTTCTTCTGTAAAAAATTCTTGCAATAATTTTTCTGAACTTAATTTTTTCAAATAAATGCGCACAGTACTTTTATGCTTACGAGCCAAAGTTTTTATACAAGAAAACCGAAGTATATATTTTATTTGATAGAAACTCTTTTTTTTTGCAGATCCATTGTAATAATGAGAAAAATTTCTGCATATGCGCAAAAACCGGTCAATAATATCAAAATCAGATAAATTGGCCCAAACCGGCTTACTAATAGGATGACCCATTACATTACAAAATTTTGTTTTAGCCAATGATCTCATTAGAGGAATAATGGGAACTATTGTATCAAGTTTTTTTATAACAATTTTAATAAGAAATGAATTTTGCAACATTTGACTTCGTACTACTGAAAGATTTAGTGGAATACTTAAAAAATAGCCTAAAAAGTGAAATGAATACTGAGATAATTCGTTTATATAGATCGTTTCTAGTCCAGCCCAAATATCAAAATGACATTGCCATAAATATATAAAATAGTATTTCCATTTATTTATCAAAAAAGGAGTATTCTTTAAAACCAGAATTGATTTTCCTTGATATCTAACATAATGGATGAAAGTATCCTTAAAGAAGAAGAAAGTATATGAACAATTCTTAGTAGATACTTCTACAAGATGTTTTATTTTTTCATAGAAAAAAATTCGCTCAAAAAAAACGCGAAAATGTTTTAACTGTAACTGAGAGGATTTGTTACGTAGAAAAAGAAAGATAGATTCATATTCCCATACATATAAATTATATAGGAACAAGAAAATTCTTCGATTCCTTTTTGAAAAAAAAGTAAAAATCCATTTTTTTGGAGGAAAAAGACTATTCCAATTATAATAGTAATAAAAAAACAACCTTATTAAATGAAAGAAAGAGACATCTTTTATCGAATATCGCAGGATTTGAACCAAGATTTCCAGATGGATAGGATAGGGTATTCGTATATCTGACTTATGATTTAAATATATCAGTTGATCTTCGAAAAAGGGAAAGATCGAATGAATTGATTGAAAATTTTTATAAGATTTTACGATTTCTAATCCCCTTAAGGAAGAGCTAAATAATTGTAGAGAAAATAGAATCTCCACGACGATACCAAAACCTTCTAATATTATTTGAGAAAAAAAATGATAATTATAACCCACAAAAGTATTTTTTTTAGAATCATTAACAAAAAGAATGAAATGAGTCTGTTGATACATTCGAGTACTTAAACGTTTTACAATTAGTAAACTAAATTTATTGTTATAATCGACATTTTCTATAAAAAAGGACTCATGAGCATAAGCTAGTCCATAAATAGATTCCCGAAAAAAAAGTGGGTATAGGATGTCCTGGTATCGAGATCTACGGAGTTCTAAATATGCTTGATATTGCTCCATTAAAAAAAAAAAAGTCTATTTGGTCAAACAAAGAATCAGAGATTCATTGGATTATCAAATGATACATAGTGCGATATGGTCAAAACAGAAAATTATAGGTATAAATATATACCTAGAGAAGTAAAACCCATTAACGGACTCTCTCTAATCGATTTTTTGCCTAATTTTTGTTCTAGGATAACGAGCTAATTAAGAATCCTTTATTTTTTTTTTACCTAATCGCTCTTTTGATTTTGGAAAAAATATCTTTATCAATATACTCTTTCTTTTACACATTTATCGCTACCCCAAAATACCAAAAGATAATGGAAAATAGCTATATAGTTAGGACTCATAACAAAAATAAACCATTCACCAGAAAAGCTTTTCCCACATCAAGCACTAACCTATTTTTAACGTACAATTAGATGGGGTAATGATCCAAATAAAAAATAAATGAAAGCTCGATGCTTTTTGTTTCCCTATTAGAATTAGAACCACCAAGTTCTATCCCTTTATTAATCAAACCCAACGGAATTTTTTTTGTTACGAGCCAAAAATTCAAACAAAAATTTGAGCTGGATCCTAAAAGAATGAAATATTTTTAGAATTCTTCATTGATACGACATGCTACTTTTTCCAGTCATTCCTTTCTGGATCAGTCGTGGTTTTACAAGCTCTACCGATAGTATCGACGAACCCATTGCTTCATAGAAATGCGTAAAAAATAGAGTCGCTCTTAAAAGCCGAGTACTCTACCATTGAGTTAGCAACCCCATTACAATTTAAAAAATAAGGTGGATATTTATACCCAATCGCAATCAAAAAAATAAAATTACAAAATTGAATTGTCTAAAAAACTAAAAAAAGATATACCACCTATTTAAATACTATGTTCTTGAAATACTATGTTAGAGTTATCCATTATTATTATATATATAAGACTATATATATATTGGTATATATAGATCTAATATTTTCGTATATATATTCGTGTTTACCTTTCAATTCACTTACTTATTCATTAACAAAGTTTTTCTTGTTTGTCTCGCAGAAAGAAAACCAATGAACCTACCATTTGATGAAGTAATAACGCCTATTTAACGTAAGTAAGGTGATCAATTTATTCACGATCGGATTATATTTATTTGATACAGTGTTGTCAATATTAGTATTGAAAAAAAAATACAATCGAATAAATACAATCGAATTAATAAGATTTTCAATCTTATTAATTCGATTATTAGTATTATGTTAGAATTACTTATAAGAAAAATTATTTAAATATATATATATCTTTTTTTATTCTAAAATGATATTCTAAACTAAAAAAACGTATAAAATTATAGAAATATAGAAATCAATAGGAAAATACAAATTTCATATAGAAATGGAACAACTTCCCTATTATGTGAAATTCACATCGAAAAAGGCAATAGCCAGTTTCCCTTATAAATTGTAATCACTTTTTTCGTAAAATATCGTCTACTTACTATGCTTCTATTCCAATACGAAAGATAGAAATCTGTTTAATAATTAAGTATCTTTGTATTCGGCTCAATCCTTCTTTTAGGAAAAGATTGTGCCGAGTTTAATTGCAATTAATCCAAAGTATCCATTGCTTCGAATTCAAATAGTATCCATTGCTTCGAATTCAAATTTGATCTCCTTCCATACTTCGCAAGCAGCAGCTAATTCAGGACTCCATTTGCTAGCCTCACGGATAATTTCATTACCTTCACGAGCAAGATCACGTCCTTCATTTCGAGCCTTCACACAGGCTTCAAGAGCTACTCGATTAGCTACAGCACCTGGTGCATTTCCCCAAGGGTGTCCTAAAGTTCCTCCGCCAAATTGAAGTACGGAATCATCTCCAAAGATTTCGGTCAGAGCAGGCATATGCCAAACGTGAATACCTCCCGAAGCAACAGGCAGAACACCTGGTAGAGAAACCCAATCCTGAGTGAAATAAATACCACGACTTCGATCTTTTTCAACAAAATCATCACGCAGTAAGTCAACAAAACCTAAAGTGATATCTCTTTCCCCTTCAAGTTTACCTACTACGGTACCGGAGTGAACATGATCTCCACCAGACAAACGTAATGCTTTAGCTAATACACGAAAGTGCATACCATGATTCTTTTGTCTGTCGATAACTGCATGCATTGCACGATGTATATGAAGAAGTAGACCATTATCTCGGCAATAATGAGCCAAGCTAGTATTTGCAGTGAATCCCCCTGTTAAATAATCATGCATTACGATAGGAACGCCTAATTCTCTGGCAAATACAGCTCTTTTCATCATTTCTTCGCATGTACCCGCAGTTGCATTCAAGTAATGCCCTTTGATTTCACCTGTTTCAGCCTGTGATTTAAAAATCGCTTCAGCACAAAATAAGAAACGGTCTCTCCAACGCATAAATGGTTGGGAATTCACATTTTCATCATCTTTGGTAAAATCAAGTCCCCCACGAAGACATTCATAAACAGCTCTACCATAATTCTTAGCGGATAACCCCAATTTAGGTTTAATAGTACATCCTAATAGGGGACGACCATACTTGTTCAATTTATCTCTCTCAACTTGGATGCCGTGAGGCGGACCTTGGAAAGTTTTAATATAAGCGGTTGGGATTCGCAAATCCTCCAGACGTAGAGCACGCAGTGCCTTGAACCCAAATACATTACCGACAATAGAAGTAAACATGTTAGTAACAGAACCTTCTTCAAAAAGGTCTAAAGGATAAGCTACGTAAGCAATATATTGATTTTCTTCCCCAGCAACAGGTTCGATGTGATAGCATCGTCCTTTGTAACGATCAAGACTGGTAAGCCCATCGGTCCACACAGTTGTCCATGTACCAGTAGAAGATTCGGCGGCTACCGCAGCACCTGCTTCTTCAGGTGGAACTCCAGGTTGAGGAGTTACTCGAAATGCTGCCAAGATATCAGTATCTTTGGTTTCATACTCAGGAGTATAATAATTCAATTTATAATCTTTAACACCAGCTTTGAACCCAACACTTGCTTTAGTCTCTGTTTGTGGTGACATAAATCCCTCCCTACAACTCTTGAATTAAGAATTCTTGAAACAATAAGGTCTACTCGATATGACTTAGGAGTTAATGAAATCTTTTACAAAAATCAACTACTATTATCAATTAATCCCAAAGGTTCGTTATGTTATTATTAAATTAAACGATGGTATTTGATTTGTCAAATACATCATTATTGTATACTCTTTTCTATGTATGGCGCAACCCAATCTTTTTTTTTTTTCAATTTGATCTTATTTTTTAATTTTGAAATCGAAAGATCTAATCTAAATAATAATAATAATTTATTCTTAATCTTGACAGTGATATATGTTGTCTATGTAAATCCTAGATGTAAAAATAGGCAGCTTTCTCCCCGGAAAATAAAAAAAGAGGTCAAAAAATAGGGAAACAGAGGGTAAGTCTAAAAAATTGTCTACTGAGGAAATACGAAAGCCAATGATAAAAAAAATGAATTCTAAATTAAGGTACAGGTTCGAATTCCATACAGAATATAGATGATATTTTCTAGAATGATAGAAAAAAAGAAAAGACTTTCGAAAGATTTTATCCAATTGAAATTTTCAAAATAACTGCAGTAAGCTTAAGAATTCAATAATTGAATTTGAATAAGTAAGTAAACAGTTAAAGAGGATTGATGGAATAGTACCAAAAAAATGGAGTACTAACTCCCATTTCTTATTTCTTTTTGAATTAACCGATCAACTTGCTTTCTTATCGAACATTTCTTTTTGATTTAAAAACTTTTTCGGAAAAAAAAATTGGCTTTTGATATGCGAATAAATCCTCCTACTTCCGGTCCTGAAGTTTCTTCGATTGAAAAAAAAAATCTGGGACATATTGACCAAATAATTGGTCCGGTACTAGATGTAGCCTTTCCCCCGGGGAAGATGCCTAATATTTACAATGCTCTGGTAGTTAAGGGTCGAGATACTGTTGGTCAACAAATTAATGTGACTTGTGAAGTACAACAATTATTAGGAAATAATCGAGTTAGGGCTGTAGCTATGAGTGCTACAGATGGTCTAATGAGAGGAATGCAAGTTATTGACACAGGAACTCCCCTAAGTGTTCCAGTAGGCGGAGCAACTCTAGGACGAATTTTCAACGTGCTTGGAGAGCCGATTGATAATTTAGGTCCTGTAGATACTCGTACAACATCTCCCATTCATAGATCTGCGCCTACCTTTATACAATTAGATACAAAATTATCTATTTTTGAAACAGGAATAAAAGTAGTAGATCTTTTAGCTCCTTATCGTCGTGGAGGAAAAATAGGACTTTTCGGTGGAGCTGGAGTGGGTAAAACAGTACTTATTATGGAATTGATCAATAACATTGCCAAAGCTCATGGAGGTGTATCTGTATTTGGCGGAGTAGGTGAGCGTACTCGCGAGGGAAATGATCTTTATATGGAAATGAAAGAATCTGGAGTAATTAATGAACAAAATATTGCAGAATCCAAAGTAGCTTTAGTATATGGTCAAATGAATGAACCACCCGGAGCTCGTATGAGAGTTGGTTTAACTGCCCTAACTATGGCGGAATATTTTCGAGATGTCAATGAGCAAGATGTACTTCTATTTATCGACAATATCTTCCGCTTCGTTCAAGCAGGATCTGAAGTATCTGCCTTATTGGGTCGAATGCCCTCTGCTGTGGGTTATCAACCCACTCTTAGTACTGAAATGGGTTCTTTACAAGAAAGAATCACTTCTACCAAAGAAGGGTCCATAACTTCTATTCAAGCAGTTTATGTACCTGCCGACGATTTAACTGACCCTGCTCCTGCTACGACATTTGCACATTTAGATGCTACTACTGTACTATCAAGAGGATTAGCCGCCAAAGGTATCTATCCAGCAGTAGATCCTTTAGATTCAACCTCAACTATGCTCCAACCTCGAATCGTTGGTGAAGAACATTATGAGACTGCGCAACGAGTTAAACAAACTTTACAACGTTACAAAGAACTTCAAGACATTATAGCTATCCTTGGCTTGGACGAATTATCCGAAGAAGATCGCTTAACCGTAGCAAGAGCACGAAAAATTGAGCGTTTCTTATCACAACCTTTTTTCGTAGCAGAAGTTTTTACCGGTTCGGCTGGAAAATATGTTGGTCTAGTAGAAACAATTAGAGGGTTTAATTTGATTCTTTCTGGAGAATTAGACGGTCTTCCTGAACAAGCCTTTTATTTGGTAGGTAATATCGATGAAGCTACTGCGAAGGCTACGAACTTAGAAACGGAGAGCAATTTGAAGAAATGACTTTAAATCTTTGTGTATTGACCCCCAATCGAATTGTTTGGGATTCAGAAGTGAAGGAAATCATTTTACCTACTAATAGCGGACAAATTGGAGTATTACCTAATCATGCGCCTATTGCCTCAGCTGTCGATATAGGTATTTTGAGAATACGTCTTAAAGACCAATGGTTAACAATGGCTCTGATGGGGGGGTTTGCTAGAATAAATAATAATGAGATAACTGTTTTAGTAAATGATGCGGAAAAGGGTAGTGACATTGATCCACAAGAAGCACAGCAAACTCTTGAAATAGCAGAAACTAATTTGAATAAGGCTGAAGGCAAGAGACAAACAATTGAGGCAAATCTAGCTCTTAGACGAGCTAGAACACGAGTAGAGGCTATCAATGTTATTTCATAACAAGTTGAAATTGATGCGTCCCAATATCCGAAAACAATAAAAAGAAAAAAGAAACAGTCAGAAGAAAAAAGTAAGTAGAAAAGCTTATTAGATACCACAGTCAAAGGTATCTAATAAGTTATAACTATACCTTACCTACTATTGGATTTGAACCAATGACTCCCGCCGTATGAAAGCAATACTCTAACCACTGAGTTAAGTAGGTAATTTAGGACTCCTCCTCAAAAAAAAAAAAAGAAGAGTACCCATCTATCAGATTAATTGATTATAAATGTAAAATTACTGATAAGCAATACCAACCCCCGTTCAAGGGATTCGATCATGTAATATTCATCTTGACAAGCAATTATCTTCATACTATGATAAAATATGTATCAAAAACACAAGGGCTGTAGCTCAGTTAGGTAGAGCACCTCGTTTACACGAGCGCCAATGCTTTTTTTCAGAGGAGTTCATCTTGTAATTAAAAAAGTTTATCTTATAGTAAGAAATCGGTGTCTTACTCCATTTTAAGGAACAAAACAAGAGAACACTAGCCTGACAAAGGGTTTAGCCATAAAATCGAATCCATAATTGATTTGAGATATTGATAAGGTGAATACCCATTTCTCGTCAATGCTAAACATAAAGGGTATAGGGACCTAAAAAAGATTATCTTTTCTTCCTATTTTATGAACTTTAAGGTGTATGAAGTGTCATTTCTTATCTTCTATTTTAATTTTAGTAGGTGGATAAAGAGTCCATTTAACTTAAGTTGATCTAGGCCAGAAGCAGACCTACGTCAAGATAATCCTTCTTTGAAACACTTTGGTAGTGCTCTTTGATTGTTATACAAATAAAAAAGAAGAGCATAGGGAATCATCTCTTTATTCTTTACTGTAAAAAAAAAAAAAGATGGTGGACTAACTAATATTTTTATCAGTTAATGAAAAAGCTCAATGCAAAAAAAAATGCATGTTGGGTTTTGAAAACAATTTAAATCATTTAGATAATAATTAGTTTGATCTGTTTTACCGAGAAGGTCTACGGTTCGAGTCCGTATAGCCCTAATATTCCTACAGATACTAATAATATTAATACTATTTTGGATCGAATAGATCTCATTACTAAGACTATTACTAAAAAAAAAACAATTTGTAACTTTCTATTCGAACATATTCATATTCGATAGAATAATATTAATATTAGTATATTCAGCTAGTCTAAAAAAATGGAGACTTTAGACTAAAAATGAAAATGAATTTGGTATATTTTCTACATTCAGAGGAGTACTTTTATGTTTCTTCTTTACGAATATGATATTTTTTGGGCATTTCTAATAATATCAAGTTTGATTCCTATTTTGGCATTTCTAATTTCTGGAATTTTAGCCCCCATTAGCAAGGGACCGGAAAAACTTTCTAGTTATGAATCCGGAATAGAACCAATAGGCGATGCTTGGTTACAATTTCGAATCCGTTATTATATGTTTGCTCTCATTTTTGTTGTTTTTGATGTTGAAACGGTTTTTCTTTATCCATGGGCAATGAGTTTCGATGTATTAGGGGTATCCGTATTTTTAGAAGCTTTCTTATTCGTGCTTATCCTAATTGTTGGTTCAGTTTATGCATGGCGAAAGGGGGCATTAGAATGGTCTTAATTCTTGACTATTTAGACAATTAGAAAAAAAAATATTGAGACAATTATGAATTCCATTGAGTTTCCCTTACTTGATCAAACAACCCAAAATTCAGTTATTTCAACGACATTAAATGATTTTTCAAATTGGTCAAGATTATCCAGTTTATGGCCGCTTCTTTATGGTACGAGTTGTTGCTTCATTGAATTTGCTTCATTAATAGGATCACGATTCGATTTTGATCGTTATGGACTAGTACCACGATCGAGTCCTAGGCAGGCGGACCTAATTTTAACAGCGGGCACTGTAACTATGAAAATGGCCCCTTCTTTAGTTCGATTATATGAACAAATGCCCGAACCTAAATATGTTATTGCTATGGGAGCCTGTACAATTACGGGGGGGATGTTTAGTACCGATTCTTATAGTACTGTTCGAGGCGTAGATAAGCTAATTCCTGTAGATGTATATTTGCCGGGCTGTCCACCTAAACCGGAGGCCATTATAGATGCTATAACAAAACTTCGTAAGAAAATATCTCGAGAAATATATGAAGATCCAATGAGTTTTCAACGAGAGAATAGATGTTTTACTACCAACCATAAGTTTCATGTTGGATACAGTACTTATACTGACAATTATGGTCAAGAATTTTTCTATCAACCGCCATCTACTTCAGAGATATCGTCTGACACATTTTTTTAAAGTACAATAATAAAAAGCAATTCCTTTTTTAAAAATTTCATCGTATTTTAAAAATTTCATCGTAATAGAAAATACTAATACCAAACTCATAAAAAAAATTTAGGAGAAGCAAAAAATGCAAGGTCGTTTGTCTTCTTGGCTAGTCAAACATGGACTAATTCATAGATCCTTGGGTTTCGATTACCTAGGAATAGAGACTTTACAAATAAAGCCCGAGGATTGGCATTCCATTGCTGTCATTTTATATGTATACTGGTTACAATTATCTACGTTCTCAATGTGCCTATGATGTAGCACCCGGAGGACTCTTAGCTAGTGTATATCATTTTACAAGAATAGAGTATGGTATAAATCAACCCGAAGAGGTATGCATAAAAATATTTGTATCAAGAAAAAATCCCAGAATTCCTTCGATTTTTTGGGTTTGGAAAAGTGCGGATTTTCAAGAAAAGGAATCTTATGATATGTTGGGAATCTCTTATGATAGTCATCCGCGTCTAAGACGTATTTTAATGCCCGAAAATTGGATAGGATGGCCTTTGCGTAAAGATTATATTGCTCCAAATTTTTATGAAATACAAGATGCTCACTAAATGATAAAAATAATAAACTAATCCAAACTTCTGCAACCCCAGTCAAAGAATATAAGTACATTCTGTTATAGATCAGACAAAATAATTGATTGACATTAAATCAGGCAGAGTAATGGAAGTTGCATTCAGATATTATTATGTGAGAAATCACAAAATTCAGAAATAATAGAATGAATAATTATAGGGTTTAAAATAGGATGGATAGGAGTTTCTTAAGATTCTAAAACAAAAACAATACTGAGTTCTTATCAGCCAAGCCAATAAAAGAAATAGGATGAACTGCAAAAATTCTTTATCTTTATAATAAACTAATTCTTTATCTTTATAATAAACTATATAACGTGCACATCACCATCAATTATACGGCCACGAAAAAAAAAACACAAAGAAAAGGGCTCGATTCTATTTTGGTAATCCTTCTCAGATGAATTCTTAATATTCTCACTCCACCCCAGAACTTCGACTTTTAGGTCTTTTAACCAACTAATTAAACCACTCGAATATTATGGAAATAGAAACCTTTTTTTGTATCGCAGAAAAAAAAGGAAAAAAATAGATAAAGAATTCATTATCTATATATCTATATCTATATATATATAGATACTATAGATAAGCGAATATACCTAATAAAAAATTGCATCTATTCTTTAATCATCTAGGAAAAGTATATCTACAGATACCTAAATAGATCAAAGAAATATGTTATGTATCAGAATCTAGAAGAACACAAATTTGTATGAGTATCTATCCCCCATATTCATTAAAATGAATATGGGGGATAGATACTCATACAAATGAATCTTGTGTCAGGAACCAGATTTGAACTGGTGACACGAGGATTTTCAGTCCTCTGCTCTACCAACTGAGCTATCCCGACCATTCTTGAAGCTTAATACTTTGATTTTAAAAGATTTTTAAAATCTATGTTAATGAATCTATATCAACTAAGTAAAAAAAAAGTTTGTAAGTGAGTTTCCGCAGTAATAATTATTTTTTATTGTTAATCGTTAATTACGCATATGAAAATTCCTTGCTAAAAAATAAGATATTAATTTATACATTTCTGATTAAAAAAAATTCTATGTGTTTCACATATATATTTATATCTATTCCAAAACTCGTCCCTTGTCATTATGATAGATAAGAAAATTATGATAGATAGGAAATTGATGAAAATAAAAATTCCAATTTCGTTGGGAAATAATAAATCGAATAAAACACATAAATAAGGACTTCAAGATAGAGAGGATATAGGAAAAAAATTAGAAAATGAAAAAGTATTTTTGGGGATAGAGGGACTTGAACCCTCATGATTTCTTAAGTCGACGGATTTTCCTCTTACTTTCAATTTCATTGTTGTCGGTATTGACATGTAGAATAGGACTCTATCTTTATTCTCATCTGATTTATCAGTTCTTCAAGGGTTTTAGCCGATTATGATGAAGTGAATAATTTCATCAATAAATATTCCATCTTTTCTTCAACTTCGAATTGATTTGATTCACATTTTTCATTTGTGAATATTTTTATCACAAATAGATCTTCAATAATAAAATAAAAAGTAACAAATTGAAAGAGTATTTCAGTATATATATATGTTTCTAAATGTTTATCTTTGATCCATTCCTGTAATTTTGGTGAAAGGATTCTTTTACTAATGCAATAAAAAAAGTCGTCAATTTCGTTTGTTAGAACAGCTTCCATAGAGTCTCTGCACCTATCCCTTTTTTATTATCACTTTCTGAATTTTTATTTGTTTTCAGAAAACAGGATTTGGCTCAGGATTGCCCATTGTGAATTCCAGGGTTTCTCTGAATTTGAAAATTATTACTTGGTAAGTTTCCATACCAAAACTCAATCCAATTAAGTCCGTAGCGTCTACCAATTTCGCCATATCCCCATCTTTTTTTTTATTTGAATCTGATTATAATAGAATGCTTTTTTTTTCATTTCTATTATGAGAATTATGCGGGAACTTTTGAATTCATTAAATACATATTATTTTATTAAATATTAAAAACCCCTTTCTCCAATTTTATAGATTTTATTTCATCTATATTGGATACCTTTATTTGTTTGAATCAGAACTAATTCTAATATCTATATATTAACAATTCAATATACACAGATATAGACCACATATCTACTTATCTTCTATGTACCTACTTATCTTCTTTTTTCATACAATTTAGAATACTCGAATGGTCGATTCTTTTTTTTTTTTTGTTTTTGCTTAAAAAAAAAAAGAAAATAAACAATCCATTTATTCATATACAATTTATATAACTAAAACGAATCTAGTGGCTAAAAAAAACCATTCTTTTAATTGAATATAATATAGAATTAGACATTTACTTAGAAATATGGAATTCCTTAATAAATATTTACTAAAATTTATATTTATTCAAATTTACTTTAAGTACTAATAAATAATCTTTTTGAAAGAAATCAATTTAATAATATATATCTAGAATAGTAGATCGAAATAAATTATATTAAATAAATTATATTAATATAATATTAATTATTATCTTGCACTTTATGTTATCAGATAAAATAAATAATAGAAATAATAAAAATTGGGTTTGATTTTCTATATTTTCTTTCTCTATTTTTGATGTTTGTATTAATTTGAATTTTGTTATAAATAACTAAAAATTGATAACTAAGATCCCATTCAATTCTTCTGCATATGTATATTTCGTTTACATTAGCCGGTTTAGCTCAGAGGTTAGAGCATCGCATTTGTAATGCGATGGTCATCGGTTCGAATCCGATAACCGGCTTTTCTCTATTTGTTTTTTACATAATTGATAATATCTTTTTTAGAAATAAAAAATTGGGAGAGTTCGATCTCTGCGGAAGAAATCAAGAAATTAACCTACTTTTTTGTATTCTTTTATATACAATAAATTCGGATATTGATAAAATTCATCTAATTCTTCTTTGTACTATAAAACTTTAGTAGATTTCGCTTCATTTAGAATTCTATAATATTTTTCATTTCGTTTAGTTTTCATTTCGATTTATAAGATTTTTCATTTTAAAAAAGGAGTTTTTATGTCACGTTACAGAGGACCTCGTTTCAAAAAAATACGTCGTCTAGGATATTTACCAGGACTTACTAGTAAAAGGCCAACAGTCAAAAACGAATTTCGAAATCAATTGCGCTTCAGTAAAAAATCTCAATATCGTATTCGTTTAGAAGAAAAACAAAAATTGCGTTTTCATTATGGTCTTACAGAACGACAATTGCTTAAATACGTTCGTATCTCCGGAAAAGCTAAAGGATCAACTGGTCAGGTTTTATTACAACTACTTGAAATGCGCTTGGATAACATACTTTTTCGATTGGGTATGGCTGCGACTATTCCTCAAGCCCGCCAATTTATAAACCATAGACATGTTTTAGTTAATGGTCGTATAGTGGATATACCAAGTTATCGTTGTAAACCTCAAGATATTATTACAGCAAAGGATGAACAAAAATCTAAAACTCTTATTCAAAATTATTTTGATTCAGCCCCCCATGAGAAATTGCCAAATCATTTGACTGTTCACCCTTTCCAATATAAAGGTTTAATTAATCAAATAATAGATAATAAATGGGTTGGTTTGAAAATAAATGAATTACTGGTTGTAGAATATTATTCTCGTCAAACTTAAACTTAACTAAAATAACAAGAGTTTTTTTTACAAGGATTTTCTGCTATTCATATATCATAGACATGGATATGCGAAAATTTTTATTCCTTGCCCACCCGTTATCCACTATTTTTTGTATTACCGAAAAATGAGGAATATAAAGTTGTCCATATCAACAAACAAATTTGAAATATGAAATAATGGTATGCATTGGGATGAGTAATATTGATGAATTTGGTAAAGATTCGGAAAGAGAGGGATTCGAACCCCCGGTAAACAAAAAGCCTACATAGCAGTTCCAATGCTACGCCTTGAACCACTCGGCCATCTCTCCTATATAATGATGCCCAGAAACCGGTTGAATGTTGAATAGTGAATCAATCCTATTTTTCATAAATGCATAAAACCTATTCAAACTATAAAAATACAAAGTAAAATTAAAAAAAAACCTCCTACAAGGTCTTAGGATAAACAAATTTGATTGATGAGTTCATTTTTACGTTATTTCGCACTGTATTATAATTATACAATTCCTTTATTTGTGGGATTGATTTCTCACACCATGATTAATTAAATTATAGAATGGATTTCTACCTATGCCTAGATCTCGGATAAATGAAAATTTTATAGATAAGACCTTTTCAATTGTAGCCAATATCTTATTACGAATAATTCCGACAACTTCAGGAGAAAAAAGGGCATTCACTTATTACAGAGATGGTGTGATTTGATTCCATTTTTTTTGACCGATTTCGGTCAAAAAAAAATGGAATGGAAAAACCCCACGCGTGTTGAAGGTGAAATTTGTAAATAAAAGGATTAATTCCTTCTGTCGTGTATCCTCGATTAATGAAGCCTTATATGCTTGAATTTTAGGTTTCTAGTATTAAGCGAAAGGTTATACCTATACTTATGGGGTTAGGTCAACCCCAAATTACTAGTACTGATAGGCAACATTGGGAAAGAAGCACTACGCTTGGGAATCAAGGACACGAAAACTTTGTATCTATCTATATCCATGGCTTATCGAGATTGGGACTAACAGGAATGGTTGGGACAATAAATATCCATCTCGTTCATATTTTGGATACCCATAGAACCATCGAAGATTATTGAGGTGACTAATTCCAGGAAATTAAGCAGCGTAGAGGACAAAGAAATTGTTGAAGTTCTTATTTTTTTTTATCAAGTACCTACATACTTAATGTTAAGAAATAATTTTTGACAGGAAGGTTGGCTAGAGATTTATTGTAAAAACACTAGCTCTGTTCAGTTGAGAATGAGAATACTGGAATATTTTTTGATTTGATGGATTTTTCTCATTACACACATAAGGGGGGAGCCGTATGAGATGAAAATCTCACGTACAGTTCTGGAGCGGAGATTCTTTGAACCGAATGACGACCGTAACGGATGTCAGCTCAATCTGAAGGAAATTATGCAGAAGCTTTACAGAATTATTATGAGGCTATGCGACTGGAAATTGATCCCTATGATCGAAGTTATATACTTTATAACATAGGCCTTATTCACACAAGTAACGGAGAACATACTAAAGCTTTGGAATATTATTTTCGGGCGCTCGAACGAAACCCATTTTTACCCCAAGCTTTTAATAATATGGCCGTGATCTGTCATTACGTGCGACTATCTCCACTATAGAAAGAAAAAAGAAAAGAACAAGCAAATCCACAAATTTTAATATAAGAAATATAGAAATATAAATAATTATAAATAAGAAAGGCTTTCTACATATATATATCGTTCAAAACAACGATTTTTATCAGCTGTAGCAAAGAAACTTCATAGAAGTAAAAATATGAAGAAATCGATATGTCTAGATACCCTCTTTTTCTATGGATAAAAGATCTAATTGATAAAGGAAGCATCGTAAGGATCAATTAACACGGTTTTCAATCGATATAATAAAAACTGCTTCCTTATCTCATGATAAATAAAGAAGTCAGGAATCCACTTATGTAATAAAAAGGATCCCCTGGTATTTTGAGCAGCGGTGTAGTATCAAATCCCAAAGATAGAAAGTATTTTCTCTTTACTTATAAGAACTTATAAGATAAGAAAGAAAAAACTTTTACCAAGATTCTATAGAAATGAATCTATCATATATTTTTGTATATGATATATAAAATCGAGATAGTTACCTTTCAGAAAATTAGAATTAGGGCGTTAATGCCAATGCTTGATTCCCTTTTCTGAAGGTAGGAGAAAAGATAAAACTAAAAAAAAAGATGAAATTCTTTGAAATTCTTTATTTATTAGTAAAAATGAAAGTTTGAAACTCATATTAATAATTTCTTTTTTTCTTTTAGTTAACTTCAAGATAATAGAACAAAAAAAGAATTGACTACTGAGCCGTATGAGTCAGGAAATTCTCAAGTACGGTTCTAAGGAAAGGAATTGACTCACCTATTTCGACCGAGGAGAACAGGCCATTCGGCAGGGAGACTCAGAAGTTGCGGAGTCTTGGTTTAATCAAGCCGCTGAATATTGGAAACAAGCTATAGCTCTCACCCCCGGTAATTATATTGCAGCACAGAATTGGTTGAAGATCACAGGGCGTTTTGAATAAGAACACTCTGTTTCTTTTTTTTCTTATATATTTATCTATCTATATAAAGATATAGATAGATAAATATATATTGTTATAAATTCTTGTTTCTTGTCCCTATCAAATTCAAAAATCATTTCTATAGGAACGACCAATCACATAATTTAAATATATCCCTTCTAATTTTGTTCGATTTTGTCTAGTATTTCATAGAAATAAACGAGATGTGGATACAGTAGATAATTTTCTCCTTTTTTCTGTTATTTAAACTAATATTCAATCAAATTAAGAAAAGAGACCTTCAAAAAAAGAAATAAAATATAGGTATATTGCCTAATAATGAATGCTAATGCCTGCTCAATTTGAAATAGAGTACATACTTATACTTTATCTAAAAAAAAAAATAAAATCTAAGGAATAGAATTAGAATAAAATCTGAATACATTTGATTAGGCTGCACGAAAAATTATTGAACTTCCATTCAGAGTTCCCAAAAAGGTCTTAGAAGATTAAAATAGGTCCGTTGAGCGCCTCACTCTTATGTCATAATAGATTCGAACACTTGCCCCGAATTGACTTCGAGATCATAATTGTTCTAGTGAAAAACTAAAGAAATGAAATTTACTAAGATATCCAATACATGAGAGATAGGAGAGAACAAAACTCAATAGAAACATCTCTAATAAGTTCACTAATTCTGTTTTATGTTGGCAGGTCTCTTTGTATGTGTTGTCTGGAAAGAGGAGGACTCAATGATTATTCGTTCACCGGAACCAGAAGTTAAAATTTTGGTAGATAGGGATCCTATAAAAACTTCTTTTGAGGAATGGGCAAAACCTGGTCATTTCTCAAGAACAATAGCTAAGGGACCAGATACTACTACTTGGATCTGGAACCTACATGCTGACGCTCATGATTTTGATAGCCATACTAATGATTTAGAGGAGATTTCCCGAAAAGTTTTTAGTGCGCATTTTGGCCAACTCTCTATCATCTTTCTTTGGCTGAGTGGCATGTATTTTCATGGTGCTCGTTTTTCCAATTATGAGGCATGGTTAAGTGATCCTACTCACATTAGGCCTAGTGCTCAGGTGGTTTGGCCAATAGTGGGTCAAGAAATATTGAATGGTGATGTAGGGGGGGGGTTCCGAGGAATACAAATAACCTCTGGTTTTTTTCAGATTTGGAGAGCATCTGGAATAACTAATGAATTACAACTCTATTGTACTGCAATTGGTGCATTGGTCTTTGCAGCCTTAATGCTTTTTGCTGGTTGGTTTCATTATCACAAAGCTGCTCCAAAATTGGCTTGGTTCCAAGATGTAGAATCTATGTTGAATCACCATTTGACAGGGCTCCTAGGGTTGGGGTCTCTTTCTTGGGCAGGACATCAAATACATGTATCTTTACCGATTAACCAATTTCTAAATGCTGCAGTAGATCCCAAAGAGATACCACTTCCTCATGAATTTATCCTAAATCGGGATCTTTTGGCTCAACTTTATCCGAGTTTTTCCGAGGGAGCAACCCCATTTTTTACCTTGAATTGGTCAAAATACGGAGAATTTCTTACTTTTCGTGGAGGATTAGATCCAGTAACTGGAGGTTTATGGCTGACCGATATTATACACCATCATTTAGCTATTGCAATTCTTTTCTTGATAGCGGGTCACATGTATAGGACCAACTGGGGTATTGGTCACAATATAAAAGACATTTTAGAGGCACATAAAGGTCCATTTACAGGCCAGGGTCATAAAGGTATATATGAGATTCTAACAACGTCATGGCATGCTCAATTATCTATTAATCTAGCTATGTTAGGCTCTTTGACCATTGTTGTAGCTCACCATATGTATTCTATGCCTCCTTATCCATACCTAGCTACTGACTATGGTACACAACTGTCATTGTTTACACATCACATGTGGATTGGTGGATTTCTCATAGTCGGTGCTGCTGCGCATGCAGCGATTTTTATGGTAAGAGATTATGATCCGACTATTCGATACAACGATCTATTAGATCGTGTCCTTAGACATCGTGATTCAATCATATCACATCTTAACTGGGTATGTATCTTTTTAGGTTTTCACAGTTTTGGTTTGTATATTCATAATGATACCATGAGCGCATTAGGGCGCCCTCAAGATATGTTTTCAGATACTGCTATACAATTACAGCCGATCTTTGCTCAATGGATACAAAATACCCACGCTTTAGCACCTGGCACAACAGCCCCAGGTGCAGCAACAAGTACCAGTTTGACTTGGGGAGGTGAAAATTTAGTAGCAGTGGGCGGTAAAGTTGCTTTGTTACCTATTCCTTTAGGAACTGCGGATTTTTTGGTCCATCATATTCATGCATTTACAATTCATGTAACAGTATTGATACTCTTAAAGGGTGTTCTATTTGCTCGTAGTTCACGATTGATACCGGATAAAGCAAATCTAGGTTTTCGTTTCCCTTGTGATGGACCTGGAAGAGGGGGGACATGCCAAGTATCCGCTTGGGATCATGTCTTCTTAGGACTATTTTGGATGTACAATTCAATTTCCGTAGTTATATTCCATTTCAGTTGGAAAATGCAGTCAGATGTTTGGGGTAGTATAAGTGATCAAGGGATAGTAACTCATATCACAGGAGGAAATTTTGCGCAGAGTTCCATTACCATTAATGGGTGGCTTCGTGATTTCTTATGGGCGCAGGCATCCCAGGTAATTCAGTCTTATGGTTCTTCATTATCTGCATATGGTCTTTTTTTCTTGGGTGCACATTTTGTATGGGCTTTTAGTTTAATGTTTCTATTCAGCGGGCGTGGTTATTGGCAAGAACTTATTGAATCCATTGTTTGGGCTCATAATAAATTAAAAGTTGCTCCTGCTACTCAGCCCAGAGCCTTGAGCATTGTACAAGGACGTGCTGTAGGAGTAACACATTACCTTCTAGGTGGAATTGCCACAACATGGGCATTCTTCTTAGCAAGAATTATTGCAGTAGGATAATAGCTAGGAGGATTTGAAAATCATTATGGCATTAAGATTTCCAAGCTTTAGTCAAGGCTTAGCTCAAGACCCCACTACTCGTCGTATTTGGTTTGGTATTGCTACCGCACATGACTTCGAAAGTCATGATGATATTACTGAGGAACGTCTTTATCAGAATATTTTTGCTTCTCATTTCGGGCAATTAGCAATCATTTTTCTGTGGACTTCCGGGAATCTCTTTCATGTAGCTTGGCAAGGTAATTTTGAGACATGGGTACAGGATCCTTTACATGTAAGACCTATTGCTCATGCAATTTGGGATCCTCATTTTGGTCAACCAGCTGTAGAAGCTTTTACTCGAGGGGGTGCTCTAGGTCCTGTTAATATAGCCTATTCTGGTGTTTATCAGTGGTGGTATACAATCGGTTTACGTACTAATGGGGATCTTTATACTGGAGCTATTTTTCTATTAATACTTTCTATTATATCTTTAATAGCAGGTTGGTTACACCTACAACCAAAATGGAAACCGAGTGTTTCGTGGTTTAAAAATGCCGAATCCCGCCTCAATCATCATTTGTCAGGACTATTCGGAGTAAGTTCCTTGGCTTGGACAGGGCATTTAGTTCATGTTGCTATTCCGGGGTCCAGGGGGGAATCCGTTCGATGGAACAATTTATTAGATATCTTGCCGCACCCCGAGGGATTAGGTCCATTTTTTACAGGTCAGTGGAATCTTTATGCTCAAAACCCAGATTCCAATAATCATATATTTGGTACCCCTCAAGGAGCAGGAACTGCTATTCTAACACTTCTCGGAGGATTTCATCCGCAAACTCAAAGTTTATGGTTAACTGATATTGCACACCATCATTTGGCTATTGCGTTTATTTTTCTAGTTGCTGGCCATATGTATAGAACTAATTTCGGGATTGGTCACAGTATTAAAGATCTTTTAGAAGCACATACTCCTCCGGGGGGTAGATTGGGGCGTGGGCATAAGGGTCTTTATGATACAATCAATAATTCAATTCATTTTCAATTAGGTCTTGCTCTAGCCTCTTTAGGGGTTATTACTTCCTTGGTAGCACAACACATGTACTCTTTACCTGCTTATGCGTTTATAGCGCAAGACTTTACTACTCAAGCTGCCTTATATACTCATCATCAATATATAGCAGGCTTCATTATGACAGGGGCTTTTGCTCATGGAGCTATCTTTTTTATTAGAGATTATAATCCAGAGCAGAATCAAGATAATGTCTTGGCAAGAATGTTAGACCATAAAGAAGCTATCATATCCCACTTAAGTTGGGCTAGCCTCTTTCTGGGGTTCCATACTCTGGGACTTTATGTCCATAACGATGTCATGCTTGCTTTTGGTACTCCGGAGAAACAAATTTTGATTGAACCTATATTTGCCCAATGGATACAATCTGCTCATGGTAAAACTTCCTATGGGTTCGATATACTTTTATCTTCAACGAACAGTCCGGCGTTCAATGCGGGACGAAGCATATGGTTGCCTGGTTGGTTAAACGCTGTAAATGAGAATAGTAATTCTCTATTCTTAACAATAGGGCCTGGAGACTTCTTGGTTCATCATGCTATTGCTCTTGGTTTACATACAACTACTTTGATTTTAGTAAAAGGTGCTTTGGATGCGCGTGGTTCTAAGTTAATGCCTGATAAAAAAGATTTTGGTTATAGTTTTCCTTGTGATGGCCCGGGACGAGGCGGAACTTGTGATATTTCCGCTTGGGACGCATTTTATTTGGCAGTTTTCTGGATGTTAAATACCATTGGATGGGTTACTTTTTATTGGCATTGGAAACACATTACACTATGGCAGGGTAATATTTCACAGTTTAATGAATCTTCTACCTATTTGATGGGATGGTTAAGAGATTATCTATGGTTGAACTCTTCACAACTTATCAATGGATATAACCCTTTTGGTATGAATAGTTTATCAGTCTGGGCATGGATGTTCTTGTTTGGACATCTTGTTTGGGCTACTGGATTTATGTTCTTAATTTCTTGGCGCGGATATTGGCAGGAATTGATTGAAACTTTGGCATGGGCTCATGAACGTACACCTTTGGCTAATTTGATTCGATGGAGAGATAAACCAGTGGCTCTTTCCATTGTGCAAGCAAGATTGGTTGGACTAGCCCACTTTTCCGTAGGTTATATATTTACTTATGCAGCCTTCTTAATTGCCTCTACATCGGGCAAATTCGGTTAATTGAATTCTTTATTATATATATCTGGCAAGAATCTCATTTCCTTCTATAGGGAAGAGAAGCCACTTATACATCTAGGATCCGACTTCTATCATTGATGCTAATAGCAAATTAACCATTATGGCAAGGAAAAGTGTTATTCAGAGGGAAAAGAAGAGACAAAAATTGGAACAGAAATATCATTTGATTCGCCGATCCTCAAAAAAAGAAATAAGCAAAGTTCCGTCGTTAAGTGAGAAATGGGAAATTCATGGAAAATTAGAATCACTACCGCGTAATAGTGCACCTATACGTCTTCATCGACGTTGTTTTTCGACCGGAAGACCGAGAGCTAATTATCGAGACTTTGGATTATCTGGACACATACTTCGGGAAATGGTTCATGCATGTTTCTTGCCGGGTGCAACAAGATCCAGTTGGTAAGGATTTCCAATTATCTTCATTTTTTTCATTTTATTATCAGCGATCATAGGAGGGTCCCT
>NW_028196913.1:47500-52500 GCF_037176805.1 Vigna unguiculata
ATTTTAATTTTAAAAAAACTTGTTTGGTGGAACTTGAAATTCGTATTAAGGCCCTTCTGAGTAAAGAAAAGGCATAACCTTTTTTCTTAGTTCAGAAACAAGAAGATTTCATTGGAAATATTCAGAGATTCTTAGGGAGTCTAAACGAAAAAAGTCTTAAAAAGAAAAAAAATTGTTCGAATTGAATCTTTATCAAATTTGAATATCAGAATAGTAGATATAAATATAATTCAACGGGTTAGGTCCACTTACTTTTTTTTATTTTTCCATTATTGAATTTTACACTTTTTCTTTTTTATTACAAATAGAAACTTTTTCAAAATATCAAGAATCTTTTTATTCTTCCTTCAAATAGAAAGACTATTGCTTTTGAAAAAAAAAGTAAAAAGCCCCTTATCGGATTTGAACCGATGACTTACGCCTTACCATGGCGTTACTCTACCACTGAGTTAAAAGGGCCCTTTTTCTTTCTTTCAATTTCTAAATAAGGAACTAGCATGACTAGTACATATATTTGTTACTGTGTATACTTATTCTATAAATTTATATAAATTATTTCTATAAATTTATATAAATTATATAAATTAAATGATATAAATGGGATTAGAATACATGTACATCAATATCTATTATTTGTATAATGACTCATCAAAGAACAAAAAATTGGATTTACCTAGTGAATAGAATATAGTTAAAAAAAAGAATTGATTAAGATTGGATTTGATCCATATCAAATATATTATTTCAAAATGGATTCTTGAAGTCATTCTAATCATAACACTAAATTCTTTTTATTGATACATAAATGTACTCACAAAATAAAATATTTCATCGAAACATTGATAAAATCGAATCATTGATAAAATGGATTCAATATGTTCTGTCCCTAAACCAAATTTTTATTTTTTTATTGAAAAATTCTATTTTCCAAAGTTTTTTTTCTTAGTATTAGATATAAATCTACCTATCGAATCTTAGTATTAGTAATAAATGATAGAAATGAAGTTTTAACCTCTCGTCCTTTGCAACAAACGAATCATTCCTGTGAAGAATTTTCTCTTTATTGGAACATTACTTCTTTTTTTTTCTTATTATGACTGGAATAAAAAAATTTAGAAATATAAATGATTAATAAAAAATTTCTATGGAATTATGAAAGAACGAAAAATATTTTTTTTTATCGAATCATATCATTATATTGACAATTGCAAAAAACTGTTCATACTATGAACGTAGTATAATGGCGGTCGGGCAAGTATGCCCCCATCGTCTAGTGGTTCAGGACATCTCTCTTTCAAGGAGGCAGCGGGGATTCGACTTCCCCTGGGGGTAGGGTGTTACGAAAGGAAGTTGATCAAAAATTTTCAATAAAAACTGAAATGTATTCTTCCTATTGTGCTGGGTCGATGCCCGAGCGGTTAATGGGGACGGACTGTAAATTCGTTGGCAATATGTCTACGCTGGTTCAAATCCAGCTCGGCCCAAGAATTTGCCGATCCACTATGAAATTCTATAACCCATTTATAGTTCTCTGGAAATGACTGATGTGCTATGATACGGAAGAATCAAAATATTAAACATATCTAAGGTTATTTCTTTTTTTTCTGTATTCCATATTTCTTTCCACAAATTCAAAATCTTGTTAATAATCGGTATTCATGTCAAGATCTGTAAGTAGAAAATATAAGGAAAAATTGAAAAAAAAAATATTTTTTTTTCATTGATTCAATTTTCAATCGATTTGTTAATAGAATAAGAATAAGAAACGGATTACGAGTAATTTGTGTCGATCTCACTAAAGTGGATATCGATATACATATCAATATATAAAAAAATGCGCTTTTTTCATTTACAACAAAAAGGTTCGAATCCGAAATAGAAAAAGAAAAGGTTTGACAGAAACGGTCCGTAAAAATATTTATACAGTACACCCCTTTCCCTGGGATTGTAGTTCAATTGGTCAGAGCACCGCCCTGTCAAGGCGGAAGCTGCGGGTTCGAGCCCCGTCAATCCCGTTGGATATAAATCCAAAAAAATAAAAAATAAATTCCTTTTTTGTGTATTTGTAGGGAATCAAATTGATAAACAAAATTTTATTTGGGGCCCCCCCCTGCTTTTTCATTTGTTTCGCCGAAAAAGGAAGGAAAGGGATTTTGGACTTTCATCAAGAATAAATGTTTTTTTGTTTTATTTAGTATGGATAAAAGATCTTCCTATGTTATACTATTTCATGAGTTGATTTGATAGCTCAGATTTTGTGATTCATGATATTGATCCGATTTGATATCATTGAAATCCAATTTATACCATTGTTGAAAGATTGAACATTTCTATGGGATTAAATCCCGAATTTTTTTTTTAGAAATTTAAGAGAAATAGAACATAATAAAGATTATGGAAGTAAATATTCTCGCATTTATTGCTACTGCACTGTTTATTCTAGTTCCTACTCGCTTTTTTACTTATAATTTATGTAAAAACGGTAAGTAAAAGTGACTAATTTCACTGAAATATGATTTCTTCATTTTTATGAATGATTTAAAAAAATGATCGTACAATCAGCGTAATCCAGATAGTAGAAATCAATTTGATTTCTACTATCTGAGAATTGCGTCCAATTTTTTTTTTCAGATTCTTTTTACAAACAATTCCGGTATCTTAGGAAAAAAAGGGGGTAAAAAAACAGGAATGGTTATTACACGGTCCGCCATTTTCCATATATATATATATCTATATAACCAGGTTAAGCGTCAGTTCATCGAAATAGAAATTTTAAGAAAAATTTGATTGGAATAGGAATCCATTTCTTCTTCTTTTTGATTCCCTTGTTTTTCTCAAAATAGGAATATGGGAATAATGAAAATATTTGTTTGATTGAAAGAGTATTTTCAATTCCTATAAGATACATAGAATACATTACACTACTAAAATATAATAGAATCAAGATAGATTTTCTATTTGAACTCAATTAATTAGTATTAGTTTAAATGAAATATTTTCATTCAATAGTTTCGAAATTCAAAAATTCAGGTAGAAATCAACAAGGTTACTTGGATCCCTTAACTCAATTTTTAGTATCCCTATAGCCCACTTCTTCCCCATACTACGAGGGAAAGGGAAAATGAAAAAACTACCATTAAAGCAGCCCAAGCAATACTTACTATATCCATGTAAATTTTGTCTCCTATCTCTATAAATATGAAGGAACTATTTCATTATTTTTTCAAATTTTTTATTCTATTCTTTTTTTTGTATTATTCGCTAAAAATACTATACTATAATAGTGGAATTGCTATTACAGAGTCAAAAAAAGGATTCTGGGCTAACATCATTCACGAAAAACAAGAATTCATTCTATTTATTAGTTATTAGAACATCTAAAAAGTTTTTTTTGATTATTTTTAGTAAAATCATAAAACATTAAACATAAAAAAATTATAGGAAGTTATAAGTCAATGAATGTTACTACCAGGTGGGAATATTAAGATTTCTCTTTTATCATTTCCTTAAGGATTTCATAAAAAAAGAATCAAGACAGATTCATTTGCATACTTATACTCTTCTTTCTATTTGAAATAGTCCCTTAAATGTCTCCCAATTCGTTCTCTAAAATAATTAAAAAAACTTTTTTTCTTTTCTATTCGATTTTAGAATCAAAACTTTTTAATTTTATTAGAATATAGAATATGAAAATCTAAAGAATACTTTTTTTGAATATTACGAAAGCGAATTAGCTAAATTAAAGCTATTAAATAGAATTGATCTAAATAAATAATATTGATAAAATGTGGAAGCACTCATAAACTTTAAATTAGTCTGTATAGAAGGTTTTTCTTCTGCCTTTTCTCTACCTAAAAATGGACTTTCCTATCCGACTTATTCTTAATCCAATCTAATAAAAGACCCAGTCAGGAGACAGACACTACAATAGTTGTGTAGTGAACGAACTATCATTTCTAAATTTATGGATTCCTTTTCACTACTAGAATCTTTCCTTGAATTCGAGACAAAAATATTTACAACATTTTTTAAGCTACTGATGCTTATAATTTCGAATCAAACGCAATTCTCAAGACTCCTTTTCCCTCGCTTGCTTCTGTTGGAAAAAAAGTTTTCTAAAAAAACGTAATATAATCTTTCATTTACAGTTTCTTATCGATCAGGCGACACCCGGATTTGAACTGGGGAAAAAGGATTTGCAGTCCCCCGCCTTACCACTCGGCCATGCCGCCAATAAAAATATAGATATGAAGTTTTTGAGAATACTCCCCCCTTTTCTTTCTATTGAAAAATTGAAAAACAATCTTGAGACAAATCGCAACCGTTAACTATTCTTTTATGAATTATTCTTGAATATTTGAATAGAAATTTTTTTTTCTTAATGAGATCAGAAAATAAAAATTGATACATAACCAATCAATATTGCTTTTTTTTTTAACTTTGTTCATTCTAATTATAACAGCAACTTTCAATATATGTAAACCCTAGAATATCAATTTGATCTGTTACACAGATATTATCTAATCGAGTATCTTATCCATATCTATATAGATATAGAATACCAATACTATACGGTATTTTCAAGAAATTATCGTGCTTATTCTTTTTTTACAATTTTCAATAGAAAATTTGTAAAAATTCACACAACATGTTATGTGTTTGTTATCCTGAACAAATATGACTGCAATAAAGTTAGAGACAGATCTATAGCTGCAGTTAAATATATGCATGTTTCAAAAATACAAGCCTTATTACATTACACATAACATACTCTAATCATATTCTCCCCAATTCTCTCCAAAATACTTCACTTCAAAATATATCTTTTCTTGACAATTTCGAATGGATTTTTTTTTGTATCCAATTGAATTTGAATATGTAATATCATAATAATGATAGAAATGAAATGCATTTTTTTAGATTCCTAAAAAAAATATTGAAATGCCCGTAGAAATTTCCAATCCTTTTTTAGATTAGACTTTCGATTCTATCTGTTTGTT
>NW_028196913.1:57500-65966 GCF_037176805.1 Vigna unguiculata
ATCGAAAAGTTGGAAGAAGAAAGAATTTTTTGGTTCGGCGTATAGAATTAGCTAAGCATTTTATACGAACAAATATAGAACCAGAATGGATGGTTTTATGTCTCTTACCAGTTCTTCCTCCCGAATTGAGACCGATTATTCAAATAGATGGGGGCAAATTAATGAGCTCAGATATTAATGAACTATATAGAAGAGTTATCTATCGGAATAATACTCTTATCGATCTATTAACAACAAGTAGATCTACTCCAGGAGAATTAGTAATATGTCAGGAGAAATTGGTACAAGCAGCCGTGGATACACTTCTTGATAATGGAATCCGCGGACAACCGATGAGGGACGGTCATAATAAGGTTTACAAATCTTTTTCTGATATAATCGAGGGTAAAGAGGGAAGATTTCGCGAGACCCTACTTGGGAAACGGGTTGATTATTCAGGTCGTTCTGTCATTATTGTAGGTCCATCACTTTCATTACATAGATGTGGATTGCCCGGCGAAATAGCAATAGAACTTTTCCAGACATTTCTAATTCGTGATCTAATTCGAAAACATTTTGCTTCCAACATAGGAATTGCTAAGAGTAAAATTCGGCAAAAAGAACCGATTGTATGGGAAATACTTCAAGAAGTTATGCAGGGACATCCCGTATTGCTAAATAGAGCACCTACTCTGCATAGATTAGGTATACAGGCATTCCAACCCATTTTAGTAGAGGGGCGTGCTATTTGTTTGCATCCATTAGTTTGTAAGGGATTCAATGCAGACTTTGATGGCGATCAAATGGCTGTTCATGTGCCTTTATCCTTAGAAGCTCAAGCAGAAGCACGTTTACTTATGTTTTCTCATACAAACCTCTTGTCTCCAGCTATCGCGGATCCAATTTCTGTACCAACTCAAGATATGCTTATTGGACTTTACATATTAACGAATGGGAATCGTCGGGGTATTTCTTCAAATAGGTATAATCCACGTAATTGCAGAAATTTGAAAAATGAAAGAATTCCCCAAAAAAACTATAAGTATACGAAAAAAAAAGAACCTTTTTTTTGGAATTCCTATGATGCAATTGGAGCTTATCAACAGAAAAGAATAACCTTCGATAGTCCTTTGTGGCTCCGGTGGCGACTAGATCTACGCATTATTTCGTCAAGAGAAGTTCCTATCGAAGTTCACTATGAATCTTTAGGCACCTATCATGAAATTTATGGGCATTATCTAGTAGTAAGAAGTACAAAAAAACAAATTCGTTCTATTTACATTCGAACCAACGTAGGTCATATTTCTTTTTATCGAGAAATCGAAGAAGCTGTACAAGGTTTTTGCCGAGCCTATTCATATGGTATCTAATCATATAGATGGTTGTATCTAAGATAAACAAATTTATGATACTGGTGTAAATTCAAATCTTCATGATTTAACATTTAACAAGGATCTTAGTTTTTTAATTTCTCAATTTCTACACAAATTAAGATAAAGAAAAGGCAGTTTTTCAATCATTGACTCAAATCCATTGTTGAACTGAATGAATCCCACTGAGTGGAATAGGGAGGTACTTATGGCAGAACGGACCAATCTAATGTTTCACAATAAAGTGATAGGTGGAACTGCCATTAAACGACTTATTAGCAGATTAATAGATCACTTCGGAATGGCATATACATCACATATCCTGGATCAAGTCAAGACTCTGGGATTCCGCCAAGCTACGGCTACATCCATTTCATTAGGAATTGATGACCTTTTAACAATACCTTCGAAAGGATGGCTAGTCCGAGATGCTGAACACCAAAATTTGATTTTGGAAAAACAGCATCATTATGGAAATGTACATGCAGTAGAAAAATTACGCCAATCCATTGAGATATGGTATGCTACAAGTGAATATTTTCGACAAGAAATGAATCCTAATTTTAGAATGACCGATCCTTTTAATCCAGTCCATATAATGTCCTTTTCGGGAGCTAGAGGAAATGCATCTCAAGTACACCAATTAGTAGGTATGAGAGGATTAATGTCGGATCCACAAGGACAAATGATTGATTTACCTATTCAAAGCAATTTACGCGAAGGGCTATCTTTAACAGAATATATAATTTCTTGCTACGGAGCTCGTAAAGGGGTTGTAGATACTGCTGTACGAACATCAGATGCTGGATATCTTACACGTAGACTTGTTGAAGTGGTTCAACATATTGTTATACGTCGAACAGATTGTGGTACCATTCGAGGAATTTCAGTAAATACCCAGAATGAAACGATGCCGGAAAGTAGTTGGACACAAACATTAATTGGTCGTGTATTAGCAGACGATATATACAGAGGTTCACGATGCATTGCCATTAGAAATCAAGATATTGGAATTGGACTTTTCAATCGATTGAAAACCTTTCAAACACAACCAATATCTATACGAACTCCTTTTACCTGTAGGAATACATCTTGGATCTGTCGATTGTGTTATGGTCAAAGTCCTACTCAAGGTCACTTGGTGGAATTAGGAGAAGCTGTAGGTATTATTGCGGGCCAATCCATTGGAGAACCGGGCACTCAATTAACATTAAGAACTTTTCATACTGGCGGAGTATTCACAGGGGGGACTGCCGAACAGGTGCGAGCACCTTATAATGGAAAAATTAAATTCAATGAGGATTTGGTTCATCCTACACGTACACGTCACGGGCATCCTGCTTTTCTATGTTATATAGACTTGTATGTTAGTATTGAAAATGGTGACATTATACATAATGTGACTATTCCACCAAAAAGTTTTCTATTAGTTCAAAATAATCAATATGTAAAATCAGAACAAGTGATTGCCGAGATTCTCGCAGGAACATATACTTTTAATTTAAAAGAAAAAGTTCGAAAACATGTTTATTCTGACTTAGAAGGAGAAATGCATTGGAGTACGGATGTGTATCATGCATCAGAATTTAAATATAGTAATGTCCATATCTTACCAAAAACAAGTCATTTATGGATTTTATCAGGAAAATCAGACAGATCCGCTTCAGTCTCTTTTTCAACCCGAAAAGATCAAGATCAATTGAACATTCATTATCTTTCTACAGGAGAAAGAGATATTTGTAACCATTTAGCAAGTAATAATAAAGTAAGACATAATTTGTTTCGTTTCACTCCTTCTGAAAAAAAAGAAAGAAGGATTTCAGATTATTCAAAAAATAATCAAATCCTATGTAAAGATCATTGTCATTTTACACATCCTGCTATTTTTCACGATACTACGGATTTATTAGCAAAGAGGCGGAGAAATCGATTCATTATTCCATTTCAATTCCAATCGATTCAAGAACGAGACAAAGCACTAATGTTAGATTCCAGTATCTCGATTGAAATACCAATCCATGGTATTTTTCGTAGAAATAGTATTTTTGCTTATTTCGATGATCCTCAATACCGAACACAGAGCTCGGGTATTACTAAATATAGGACTATTGATATAAATTACATTTTTAAAAAAGAGGATTTTTTAATCGAGTATCCAGGAATTCAAGAATTTAAGACAAAATACCAAATTAAAGTAGATCAATTTTTTTTCATTCCCGAAGAAGTGTATATTTTACCAGAATTTTCTTCCATAATGGTACGGAACAATAGTATTATTGAAGTAGATACACCAATCACTGTAAATATAAGAAGTCAAGTAAGCGGGTTGGTTCGATTGGAGAAGAAAAAAAAAAAGATTCAATTAAAAATATTTTCCGGGAATATCTATTTTCCCGGAGAAATGGATAAGATATCCCGGCACAGTGCCATGTTGATACCACCGAGAACGGTAAAAAAAAATTCAAAAGGATCAAAAAAAAAAATGAAAAATTGGATCTATGCTCAATGGATCACAATTATGAAAAAAAAGTATTTTGTTTTGGTTCGACCGGTCATTTTATATGAAATAGAAGATAGGATCAATTTAATCCAATTTTTTTCCCAAGATATGTTACAAGAAAGAGATAATTTGGAACTTCAAATTATTCATTATATTCTTTCTGGAAATGGAAAATCAATTCGGGGAATTTCTAATTCTAATACAAGTATTCAATTAGTTCGGACTTGTTTAGTCTTAAATTGGGATCAAGACAAAAAATTGTCTTCTATCGAAAAAGGGCATGCTTCTTTTGTTGAACTAAGTATAAAAGGTTTGGTTAGATATTTCTTAAAAATGGACTTAGGAAAATCCCATATTTCATATATAAGAAAAAGGAAAGATCCGCTCGGTTCAAGATTTATCTTGGATAATGAGTCGGACTGGACCAACATCAATCCATTTTTTTTTATAGATCCGAGGGAAAAAGTTCAACAATCACTTAGTCAAAATCATGGAACTATTCATATGTTGTTGAATAGAAATGAGAAATGCCGATCTTTAATAATTTTGTCATCATCGAATTGTTTTCAAATACGATCATTCCACGATGGAAAATATTACAATGGGATAAAAGAAGAAATAAATCCAATTCAAAGAGATCCTCTGATTCCAATTCAAAATTCGTTAGGTCCTTTAGGAATAGCCCTTCAAGTTGCCCATTTTTATTTTTACCTTTTAATTACTAATAATCAGATCTCGATAAATAAAAACGGGCAACTTGACAAATTAAAAGAAACTTTTCAAGTATTAAAATATTATTTAATAGACGAAAACGAGATCATTTATAAATCTGATCTATCTAGTAACATCCTTTTAAATCCATTCTATTTGAATTGGCATTTTTTCCATCATAATTATTGTGAAAAAAAAACGTTTCCCATAATAAGTCTTGGTCAATTTATTTGCGAAAATGTATGTATAGTTCAAACGAAAAATGAACCACACCTTAAATCGGGTCAAATTCTAACTGTTCAAATGGATTCTGTAGGAATAAGATCGGCTAACCCTTATTTGGCGACTCCTGGAACAACTGTTCATGGTCATTATGGAGAAATACTTTCTGAAGGAGATATATTAGTTACATTTATATATCAAAAATCGAGATCAGGTGATATAACACAAGGTCTTCCAAAAGTAGAACAGGTATTGGAAGTTCGTTCGATTGATTCAATATCCATAAACCTAGAAAAGAGAGTGGATACTTGGAATGGGCGTATAACAAGAATTCTTGGCATTCCTTGGGGATTCTTCATTAGTGCTGAGCTAACTATAGCGCAAAGTCGTATTTCTTTGGTTAATCAAATTCAAAAAGTTTATCGATCCCAGGGAGTTCACATTCATAATAGACATATAGAAATTATTGTGCGTCAAATAACATCAAAAGTATTGGTTTCAGAAGATGGAATGTCTAATGTTTTTTTGCCTGGCGAACTAATTGGATTGTTGCGGGCCGAACGAGCTGGGCGTTCCTTAGAAGAGTCGATCTGCTATCGAGTTCTATTATTGGGGATAACAAAAACATCTTTGAATACTCAAAGTTTCATATCTGAAGCAAGTTTTCAAGAAACTGCTAGAGTTTTATCAAAAGCCGCTCTCCGGGGTCGCATAGATTGGTTGAAAGGTCTGAAAGAGAACGTTGTTTTAGGGGGAATGATGCCAGTTGGTACTGGATTCAAAAGAATAATATACCGTTCAAAGCAAAGGCAATATAACAAGATTACCCCGGAAACAAAAAAAAGAATTTATGTGATACATCAAAATAATCTAGGATTTAAGAATTCCTAAAATAATGATTCTTAAGGTCGTATTCATCTCCGGTCACTTTATTTTGTATATATTTTGTATAATAAAAGAAACATAATAAATAAACGAATCATATTCAATGAAATAGAAAAAATGGCCCGATCTTTTTTTTATCAACGGCAAATTTTCAGTAGAAGAGAAGGTTCCTTCGGAACACTTATTTTTTTCTATTTCAGTATACTGGGTCTCTTTCTTTCATTTCAAAAAATTGATCTAATTTCTATTTGGAAATGAAAGAAAAGTGTGGGGATAATTATAAATGACAAAAAGATATTGGAACATAATTTTGGAAGAGATGATGGAAGCTGGTGTTCATTTTGGCCACGGTACTAGAAAATGGAATCCTAAAATGTCACCTTATATTTCTGCAAAGCGTAAGGGTATTCATATTACAAATCTTATTAGAACTGCTCGGTTTTTATCAGAATCTTGTGATTTAGTTTTTGATGCAGCAAGTGGGGGAAAACAATTCTTAATTGTTGGTACAAAAAAAAAAGCAGCTGATTCAGTAGCGCGGGCTGCAATAAGAGCTCGGTGTCATTATGTTAATAAAAAATGGCTCGGCGGTATGTTAACGAATTGGTATACTACAAAAACACGACTTCAAAAGTTCAGGGACTTGAGAATGCAACAAAAGACGGGGAGATTTCATAGTTTTCCAAAAAAAGATGCCGCTATATTGAAGAGACAATTAGCTCAATTGGAAACATATCTTGGCGGCATTAAATATATGAAGGGCTTACCAGATATTGTAATAATCGTCGATCAACAAGAAGAATATACGGCTCTTCGAGAATGTATAACTTTGGAAATTCCAACAATTTGTTTAATTGATACAAATAGTGACCCGGACCTCGCTGATATTTCAATTCCAGCTAATGATGATGCTATAGCCTCAATTCGATTAATTCTTAACAAATTAGTTTTTGCAATTTGTGAGGGTCGGTCTAGATATATACGAAATTCTTGATTAATAATAAGATAAAAAATTCTTGAATTTGCTTCGAGGGGTTCATAGATTTATGGAATCGCTTACTATACTAGTAAGAAATTGCACAAAAATGAAAATAGAAAACAAACAAAAATTTTATGTAATTAGTATCGGTATTCAAAATCAAAAATGAAAGTAGACAAATCAAAAGGGAAAGGAGATGTTTGAATAAAAATAATTCCCTTTTTTCAACTTCTTTTTTTAGAGGACAGGACAATATGAATGTTTTATTATGCTCTATCAACACATTAAAAAGATTATACGATATATCTGCTGTGGAAGTAGGTCAACATTTCTATTGGCAAATAGGGGGTTTCCTAGTACATGCCCAAGTACTTATTACTTCTTGGGTTGTAATTGCTATCTTATTGGTTTCAGCCATTCTAGTTATTCGAAATCTGCAAACCATTCCCACTTTCGGTCAGAATTTATTTGAATATGTTCTTGAATTCATTCGAGACGTGAGCAAAACTCAGATTGGAGAAGAATATGGTCCGTGGGTTCCTTTTATTGGAACTTTGTTTCTATTTATTTTTGTTTCTAATTGGTCAGGGGCTCTTTTACCTTGGAAAATCATCCAATTACCTCATGGGGAGTTAGCTGCACCCACAAATGATATAAATACTACCGTTGCATTAGCTTTACTTACATCAGTTGCATATTTCTATGCGGGTCTTTCAAAAAAAGGATTAGCTTATTTTAGTAAATACATCCAACCAACTCCAATCCTTTTACCGATTAACATATTAGAAGATTTCACAAAACCCTTATCCCTTAGTTTTCGACTTTTCGGAAATATATTAGCTGATGAATTAGTAGTTGTTGTTCTTGTTTCTTTAGTACCTTTAGTAGTTCCTATACCTGTCATGTTCCTTGGATTATTCACAAGCGGTATTCAAGCTCTCATTTTTGCTACTTTAGCTGCGGCTTATATAGGTGAATCCATTGAAGGCCATCATTGACTAGTTTTCTCAAAAATAGTCTTTTTTGTTTAGCTTGCCACACATATATTGTGGCTCAATAGAATCTACAAAATAAACATCTATCTATAGATATATAGATAGATATAGATAGATCTATTCGATTAGTATATATTAGTTTGGATATTCAAAAAAAATGAATAGCTAGAATTAGAATTCTGTATGATATTTACGTTTACAATGTGTGATAAAAAGATACTATATAGAATGTTAGTAGATTCTCGTTTGATTCACATTTAATTCAACAATTGATCAAAAGATAATTAAAAACATTTAGATCACCCAATTTCCTATATTTCTTTGAAACATTAATGAAATCGAATGAATTTATTTAGATTGATTGTATCCATATGGGATAAGAGAATAAGAAAAGAGGGAAGGGGAGCTTAAAAAAAAACATGATAAAAAAAATAGAAGTGAGGGGATCAGTCAAGGTTTTTTAGGTTTCAAAGAATGAATTTCAATTTCGATTGAATCTAAAACACAAAGAAAATTAGTTTACAGCATAGAAGAAACCTATGTATATGTGATATGATATTATAGATGAACTAGTTTTATATGAACTAACCATATATCTGAAATAACTAATCTTTTCTATATAAAAAAGGCCTCGCTATTACTGTCAATTTCTATAGGGATAGAAAAGCAAAGTCCTTGCGTTTCAGCTCTAATTGTGAATTGAAAATTAAAAAACTAAAGAAATTGTATAAAAAAACGAAGAATTCAAAGAATGATTCCAAAATTAAGGTAAGAGAAGAACAAAGATTATACAGATTCACCCCCAAAACTATGTAGTTCGAGACG
>NW_028196914.1:17500-20000 GCF_037176805.1 Vigna unguiculata
AAGTTGCCTTGTTCGCAGTTCGGTCTAGTTCACTCTTTTCCAGCATCATCCCCCCAAGTTGCCTTGTTCGCAGTTTGGCCTAGTTCACTCTTTTCCAGTGTCATCCCCCCAAGTTGCCTTGTTCGCAGTTTGGCCTAGTTCACTCTTTTCCAGTGTCATCCCCCCAAGTTGTCGTTGCCAACAACCCAAGAGTCCATAGTATTCGGAGTTCTAGCGGGGCCTCCCCTTGCTTCCAACAACCCAAGAGTCCATAGTATTCGGAGTTCTAGCGGGGCCTCCCCTTGCTTCCAACAACCCAAGAGTCCGTAGTATTCGGAGTTCTAGCGGGACCTCCCCTTGCTTCCAACAACCCAAGAGTCCATAGTATTCGGAGTTCTAGCGGGGCCTCCCCTTGCTTCCAACAACCCAAGAGTCCGTAGTATTCGGAGTTCTAGCGGGGCCTCCCGTTGCTTCCAACAACCCAAGAGTCCATAGTATTCGGAGTTCTCGCGTGGCCTCCCATTGATTCAAACAACCCAAAAGTCCATCTTCTTCGCAGTTCAACATCGCCTCCCTCGTTTCCAACAGGCCCAAAGGTCGTCTTCTTCGCAGATCCACGAAGAGCTCATCACGATTTGCCACATTCCATTTCCCACGGGTTGTCAACAACACTTTCTCACACTTCCCGCAATCGAGTACGTGCATGACATGCCAAAGCACATCTTATTTGCCTTCCATCGCACTCAAGACGACGGGTTGTGGAAGAACGATATTGTTCACAACAAGTTCAAGGACAACGTCTCAATCAAGGGACACAACCGAATTATGTTGACTGGGTCGCTAAAGTAAACCCGAGTTCATATAATGCACCGCATCCAAAAGAACTAGCCACAACACGTGCATCACTGAGATGTTTCACTAGATGGAACACGTGCGTGACATTAGGATCCTCCAACACCTCTTCGTGATGGAAAGATAGAATTCGAAGCAACCACAGAAGTACCGTCTAGTGGGTAGGCAACACAGGGACTGATCAACCAATATCACCCAAGGCAACGGGTGAAAATGGAAGAGATGCATGCTTGACCGTTCGATACGCAAGGCATGGAGCCAGCCAGCAAGTGCATCTCGATTACAACTCACACACCCTCACGTTCGCAAGACACCACACCACAAGACGGTCCACCCCCCACCTACCATGGGCAAGCAAGCAAATGGAAACATCAAGTGACGCAGGGTCAAGCATCGCTAGGCATGAAAATAACTTTCCACAATATCCGAGGGACTAGCTGCCGAGCTAACCAACGATCAGTGACGACCGTGTGTTGGTATTAATAAAGCTCAACAACTATGAAGAGGCTAGTTGTGCCATGATAAACATGCTAACGCACGCACCACGTGAGGGGGGAGGCCTCATCAAGCTCCCTTTAAAACCTGCCAGTGTGGAGCTGGCCGGCTCAAGGAGCACTCCCCCCCTATAAGAGGTTAATATGCAAAAGGCAAAATTGTACAAGTAGATACACTTTTTTTGAGCAGACATAAGTCCATATCTCGGGCTATACTTCGAATTTTGATGCGATTTTTTGCAGTAATTCGTAGAATAATGGTATCTCCTTGCTCACCAAATTTCATAATTTTTCTCGAAGGGGAACTATTTTTTTTATTTTTTTTACTTACCGGGTATGTGTAAAATCGGGAAAAATAGAAAAGCACATGTAGACTTCGAATTTCGACCTCATTTTTTCCAGTCCACCACTAAACAATATCAGGAACCTCCCCACAAAATTTCATTCAGTTTGGCCAAGGTCTTAAATTTGACAAATTTTGGCACCAACCTATCTAGTCGCGGTGCACCGACCAACTTGGCCAAGTGCAAAATGCATCCAATTCAAAACTTTTGTGCACCAACACTTTTACAGTACTCATTTGGGGGCATTTGGAGGCCTTTCCAACCCTCACATCTCAAAAACCACGAATTTCATTTTTTCACAAATCTCCCCACCAAGCCATCTAGCTATGCCGTGGTGCACCGCCAACCTTGGCCATGTGCAAAACCCTCCGAACTCAAAACTTTCGTGCACCAAGAATTTCATGGTATTCATTTGGGGGCATTTGGAGGCCATTCCAACCCTCACATCTCAAAAACCACGAATTTCATTTTTTCACAAAACTCCCCACCAAGCCATTTAGCTATGCCGCGGTGCACCGCCAACCTTGGCCATGTGCAAAACCCTCCGAACTCAAAACTTTCGTGCACCAAGAATTTCATGGTATTCATTTGGGGACATTTGGAGGCCATTCCAACCCTCACATCTCAAAAACCACGAATTTCATTTTTTCACAAAACTCCACACAAGCCATCTAGCTATGCCGCGGTGCACCGACCAACTTGGCCATGTGCAAAACCCTCCGAACTCAAAACTTTCGTGCACCAAGAATTTCATGGTATTCATTTGGGGACATTTGGAGGCCATTCCAACCCTCACATCTCAAAAACCACGAATTTCATTTTTTCACAAAA
>NW_028196914.1:30000-32500 GCF_037176805.1 Vigna unguiculata
GAAGCAACCACAGAAGTACCGTCTAGTGGGTAGGCAACACAGGGACTGATCAACCAATATCACCCAAGGCAACGGGTGAAAATGGAAGAGATGCATGCTTGACCGTTCGATACGCAAGGCATGGAGCCAGCCAGCAAGTGCATCTCGATTACAACTCACACACCCTCACGTTCGCAAGACACCACACCACAAGACGGTCCACCCCCCACCTACCATGGGCAAGCAAGCAAATGGAAACATCAAGTGACGCAGGGTCAAGCATCGCTAGGCATGAAAATAACTTTCCACAATATCCGAGGGACTAGCTGCCGAGCTAACCAACGATCAGTGACGACCGTGTGTTGGTATTAATAAAGCTCAACAACTATGAAGAGGCTAGTTGTGCCATGATAAACATGCTAACGCACGCACCACGTGAGGGGGGAGGCCTCATCAAGCTCCCTTTAAAACCTGCCAGTGTGGAGCTGGCCGGCTCAAGGAGCACTCCCCCCCTATAAGAGGTTAATATGCAAAAGGCAAAATTGTACAAGTAGATACACTTTTTTTGAGCAGACATAAGTCCATATCTCGGGCTATACTTCGAATTTTGATGCGATTTTTTGCAGTAATTCGTAGAATAATGGTATCTCCTTGCTCACCAAATTTCATAATTTTTCTCGAAGGGGAACTATTTTTTTTATTTTTTTTACTTACCGGGTATGTGTAAAATCGGGAAAAATAGAAAAGCACATGTAGACTTCGAATTTCGACCTCATTTTTTCCAGTCCACCACTAAACAATATCAGGAACCTCCCCACAAAATTTCATTCAGTTTGGCCAAGGTCTTAAATTTGACAAATTTTGGCACCAACCTATCTAGTCGCGGTGCACCGACCAACTTGGCCAAGTGCAAAATGCATCCAATTCAAAACTTTTGTGCACCAACACTTTTACAGTACTCATTTGGGGGCATTTGGAGGCCTTTCCAACCCTCACATCTCAAAAACCACGAATTTCATTTTTTCACAAATCTCCCCACCAAGCCATCTAGCTATGCCGTGGTGCACCGCCAACCTTGGCCATGTGCAAAACCCTCCGAACTCAAAACTTTCGTGCACCAAGAATTTCATGGTATTCATTTGGGGGCATTTGGAGGCCATTCCAACCCTCACATCTCAAAAACCACGAATTTCATTTTTTCACAAAACTCCCCACCAAGCCATTTAGCTATGCCGCGGTGCACCGCCAACCTTGGCCATGTGCAAAACCCTCCGAACTCAAAACTTTCGTGCACCAAGAATTTCATGGTATTCATTTGGGGACATTTGGAGGCCATTCCAACCCTCACATCTCAAAAACCACGAATTTCATTTTTTCACAAAACTCCACACAAGCCATCTAGCTATGCCGCGGTGCACCGACCAACTTGGCCATGTGCAAAACCCTCCGAACTCAAAACTTTCGTGCACCAAGAATTTCATGGTATTCATTTGGGGACATTTGGAGGCCATTCCAACCCTCACACCTCAAAAACCACGAATTTCATTTTTTCACAAAACTCCACACAAGCCATCTAGCTATGCCGCGGTGCACCGACCAACTTGGCCATGTGCAAAACCCTCCGAACTCAAAACTTTCGTGCACCAAGAATTTCATGGTATTCATTTGGGGACATTTGGAGGCCATTCCAACCCTCACACCTCAAAAACCACGAATTTCATTTTTTCACAAAACTCCCACCAAGCCTTCTAGCTATGCCGCGGTGCACCGACCAACTTGGCCATGTGCAAAACCCTCCGAACTCAAAACTTTCGTGCACCAAGAATTTCATGGTATTCATTTGGGGGCATTTGGAGGCCATTCCAACCCTCACACCTCAAAAACCACGAATTTCATTTTTTCACAAAACTCCACACAAGCCATCTAGCTATGCCGCGGTGCACCGACCAACTTGGCCATGTGCAAAACCCTCCGAACTCAAAACTTTCGTGCACCAAGAATTTCATGATATTCATTTGGGGGCATTTGGAGGCCATTCCAACCCTCACATCTCAAAAACCACGAATTTCATTTTTTCACAAAACTCCACACAAGCCATCTAGCTATGCCGCGGTGCACCGACCAACTTGGCCATGTGCAAAACCCTCCGAACTCAAAACTTTCGTGCACCAAGAATTTCATGGTATTCATTTGGGGACATTTGGAGGCCATTCCAACCCTCACATCTCAAAAACCACGAATTTCATTTTTTCACAAAACTCCACACAAGCCATCTAGCTATGCCGCGGTGCACCGACCAACTTGGCCATGTGCAAAACCCTCCGAACTCAAAACTTTCGTGCACCAAGAATTTCATGGTATTCATTTGGGGACATTTGGAGGCCATTCCAACCCTCACACCTCAAAAACCACGAATTTCATTTTTTCACAAAACTCCACACAAGCCATCTAGCTATGCCGCGGTGCACCGACCAACTTGGCCATGTGCAAAACCCTCCGAACTCAAAACTTTCGTGCACCA
>NW_028196914.1:47500-50000 GCF_037176805.1 Vigna unguiculata
ACGGGTTGTCAACAACACTTTCTCACACTTCCCGCAATCGAGTACGTGCATGACATGCCAAAGCACATCTTATTTGCCTTCCATCGCACTCAAGACGACGGGTTGTGGAAGAACGATATTGTTCACAACAAGTTCAAGGACAACGTCTCAATCAAGGGACACAACCGAATTATGTTGACTGGGTCGCTAAAGTAAACCCGAGTTCATATAATGCACCGCATCCAAAAGAACTAGCCACAACACGTGCATCACTGAGATGTTTCACTAGATGGAACACGTGCGTGACATTAGGATCCTCCAACACCTCTTCGTGATGGAAAGATAGAATTCGAAGCAACCACAGAAGTACCGTCTAGTGGGTAGGCAACACAGGGACTGATCAACCAATATCACCCAAGGCAACGGGTGAAAATGGAAGAGATGCATGCTTGACCGTTCGATACGCAAGGCATGGAGCCAGCCAGCAAGTGCATCTCGATTACAACTCACACACCCTCACGTTCGCAAGACACCACACCACAAGACGGTCCACCCCCCACCTACCATGGGCAAGCAAGCAAATGGAAACATCAAGTGACGCAGGGTCAAGCATCGCTAGGCATGAAAATAACTTTCCACAATATCCGAGGGACTAGCTACCGAGCTAACCAACGATCAGTGACGACCGTGTGTTGGTATTAATAAAGCTCAACAACTATGAAGAGGCTAGTTGTGCCATGATAAACATGCTAACGCACGCACCACGTGAGGGGGGAGGCCTCATCAAGCTCCCTTTAAAACCTGCCAGTGTGGAGCTGGCCGGCTCAAGGAGCACTCCCCCCCTATAAGAGGTTAATATGCAAAAGGCAAAATTGTACAAGTAGATACACTTTTTTTGAGCAGACATAAGTCCATATCTCGGGCTATACTTCGAATTTTGATGCGATTTTTTGCAGTAATTCGTAGAATAATGGTATCTCCTTGCTCACCAAATTTCATAATTTTTCTCGAAGGGGAACTATTTTTTTTATTTTTTTTACTTACCGGGTATGTGTAAAATCGGGAAAAATAGAAAAGCACATGTAGACTTCGAATTTCGACCTCATTTTTTCCAGTCCACCACTAAACAATATCAGGAACCTCCCCACAAAATTTCATTCAGTTTGGCCAAGGTCTTAAATTTGACAAATTTTGGCACCAACCTATCTAGTCGCGGTGCACCGACCAACTTGGCCAAGTGCAAAATGCATCCAATTCAAAACTTTTGTGCACCAACACTTTTACAGTACTCATTTGGGGGCATTTGGAGGCCTTTCCAACCCTCACATCTCAAAAACCACGAATTTCATTTTTTCACAAATCTCCCCACCAAGCCATCTAGCTATGCCGTGGTGCACCGCCAACCTTGGCCATGTGCAAAACCCTCCGAACTCAAAACTTTCGTGCACCAAGAATTTCATGGTATTCATTTGGGGGCATTTGGAGGCCATTCCAACCCTCACATCTCAAAAACCACGAATTTCATTTTTTCACAAAACTCCCCACCAAGCCATTTAGCTATGCCGCGGTGCACCGCCAACCTTGGCCATGTGCAAAACCCTCCGAACTCAAAACTTTCGTGCACCAAGAATTTCATGGTATTCATTTGGGGACATTTGGAGGCCATTCCAACCCTCACATCTCAAAAACCACGAATTTCATTTTTTCACAAAACTCCACACAAGCCATCTAGCTATGCCGCGGTGCACCGACCAACTTGGCCATGTGCAAAACCCTCCGAACTCAAAACTTTCGTGCACCAAGAATTTCATGGTATTCATTTGGGGACATTTGGAGGCCATTCCAACCCTCACATCTCAAAAACCACGAATTTCATTTTTTCACAAAACTCCACACAAGCCATCTAGCTATGCCGCGGTGCACCGACCAACTTGGCCATGTGCAAAACCCTCCGAACTCAAAACTTTCGTGCACCAAGAATTTCATGGTATTCATTTGGGGACATTTGGAGGCCATTCCAACCCTCACACCTCAAAAACCACGAATTTCATTTTTTCACAAAACTCCACACAAGCCATCTAGCTATGCCGCGGTGCACCGACCAACTTGGCCATGTGCAAAACCCTCCGAACTCAAAACTTTCGTGCACCAAGAATTTCATGGTATTCATTTGGGGACATTTGGAGGCCATTCCAACCCTCACACCTCAAAAACCACGAATTTCATTTTTTCACAAAACTCCCACCAAGCCTTCTAGCTATGCCGCGGTGCACCGACCAACTTGGCCATGTGCAAAACCCTCCGAACTCAAAACTTTCGTGCACCAAGAATTTCATGGTATTCATTTGGGGGCATTTGGAGGCCATTCCAACCCTCACACCTCAAAAACCACGAATTTCATTTTTTCACAAAACTCCACACAAGCCATCTAGCTATGCCGCGGTGCACCGACCAACTTGGCCATGTGCAAAACCCTCCGAACTCAAAACTTTCGTGCACCAAGAATTTCATGATATTCATT
>NW_028196914.1:70000-72500 GCF_037176805.1 Vigna unguiculata
CACCTCTTCGTGATGGAAAGATAGAATTCGAAGCAACCACAGAAGTACCGTCTAGTGGGTAGGCAACACAGGGACTGATCAACCAATATCACCCAAGGCAACGGGTGAAAATGGAAGAGATGCATGCTTGACCGTTCGATACGCAAGGCATGGAGCCAGCCAGCAAGTGCATCTCGATTACAACTCACACACCCTCACGTTCGCAAGACACCACACCACAAGACGGTCCACCCCCCACCTACCATGGGCAAGCAAGCAAATGGAAACATCAAGTGACGCAGGGTCAAGCATCGCTAGGCATGAAAATAACTTTCCACAATATCCGAGGGACTAGCTGCCGAGCTAACCAACGATCAGTGACGACCGTGTGTTGGTATTAATAAAGCTCAACAACTATGAAGAGGCTAGTTGTGCCATGATAAACATGCTAACGCACGCACCACGTGAGGGGGGAGGCCTCATCAAGCTCCCTTTAAAACCTGCCAGTGTGGAGCTGGCCGGCTCAAGGAGCACTCCCCCCCTATAAGAGGTTAATATGCAAAAGGCAAAATTGTACAAGTAGATACACTTTTTTTGAGCAGACATAAGTCCATATCTCGGGCTATACTTCGAATTTTGATGCGATTTTTTGCAGTAATTCGTAGAATAATGGTATCTCCTTGCTCACCAAATTTCATAATTTTTCTCGAAGGGGAACTATTTTTTTTATTTTTTTTACTTACCGGGTATGTGTAAAATCGGGAAAAATAGAAAAGCACATGTAGACTTCGAATTTCGACCTCATTTTTTCCAGTCCACCACTAAACAATATCAGGAACCTCCCCACAAAATTTCATTCAGTTTGGCCAAGGTCTTAAATTTGACAAATTTTGGCACCAACCTATCTAGTCGCGGTGCACCGACCAACTTGGCCAAGTGCAAAATGCATCCAATTCAAAACTTTTGTGCACCAACACTTTTACAGTACTCATTTGGGGGCATTTGGAGGCCTTTCCAACCCTCACATCTCAAAAACCACGAATTTCATTTTTTCACAAATCTCCCCACCAAGCCATCTAGCTATGCCGTGGTGCACCGCCAACCTTGGCCATGTGCAAAACCCTCCGAACTCAAAACTTTCGTGCACCAAGAATTTCATGGTATTCATTTGGGGGCATTTGGAGGCCATTCCAACCCTCACATCTCAAAAACCACGAATTTCATTTTTTCACAAAACTCCCCACCAAGCCATTTAGCTATGCCGCGGTTCACCGCCAACCTTGGCCATGTGCAAAACCCTCCGAACTCAAAACTTTCGTGCACCAAGAATTTCATGGTATTCATTTGGGGACATTTGGAGGCCATTCCAACCCTCACATCTCAAAAACCACGAATTTCATTTTTTCACAAAACTCCACACAAGCCATCTAGCTATGCCGCGGTGCACCGACCAACTTGGCCATGTGCAAAACCCTCCGAACTCAAAACTTTCGTGCACCAAGAATTTCATGGTATTCATTTGGGGACATTTGGAGGCCATTCCCACCCTCACATCTCAAAAACCACGAATTTCATTTTTTCACAAAACTCCACACAAGCCATCTAGCTATGCCGCGGTGCACCGACCAACTTGGCCATGTGCAAAACCCTCCGAACTCAAAACTTTCGTGCACCAAGAATTTCATGGTATTCATTTGGGGACATTTGGAGGCCATTCCAACCCTCACACCTCAAAAACCACGAATTTCATTTTTTCACAAAACTCCACACAAGCCATCTAGCTATGCCGCGGTGCACCGACCAACTTGGCCATGTGCAAAACCCTCCGAACTCAAAACTTTCGTGCACCAAGAATTTCATGGTATTCATTTGGGGACATTTGGAGGCCATTCCAACCCTCACACCTCAAAAACCACGAATTTCATTTTTTCACAAAACTCCCACCAAGCCTTCTAGCTATGCCGCGGTGCACCGACCAACTTGGCCATGTGCAAAACCCTCCGAACTCAAAACTTTCGTGCACCAAGAATTTCATGGTATTCATTTGGGGGCATTTGGAGGCCATTCCAACCCTCACACCTCAAAAACCACGAATTTCATTTTTTCACAAAACTCCACACAAGCCATCTAGCTATGCCGCGGTGCACCGACCAACTTGGCCATGTGCAAAACCCTCCGAACTCAAAACTTTCGTGCACCAAGAATTTCATGATATTCATTTGGGGGCATTTGGAGGCCATTCCAACCCTCACATCTCAAAAACCACGAATTTCATTTTTTCACAAAACTCCACACAAGCCATCTAGCTATGCCGCGGTGCACCGACCAACTTGGCCATGTGCAAAACCCTCCGAACTCAAAACTTTCGTGCACCAAGAATTTCATGGTATTCATTTGGGGACATTTGGAGGCCATTCCAACCCTCACATCTCAAAAACCACGAATTTCATTTTTTCACAAAACTCCACACAAGCCATCTAGCTATGCCGCGGTGCACCGACCAACTTGGCCATGTGCAAAA
>NW_028196915.1:0-52668 GCF_037176805.1 Vigna unguiculata
GGCATAGCTAGCGGCATAGGAGCCGACTCGGCGTCAGCGGCTTCGTGCCGCACTGGAGTGATCCAATATGTGGTTCCGCACGTTCCACCACTTCTCCGTTCATTTCCAATACTGATCGTGAAACACCATGAGCAGCAGGATGTTGAGGTCCGAAATTCGAAGTGAAATTTTTGATTTGCCCGTTCCTAGTCGTCATGGGAAAAAAGGAATAAATAAGAAAGAGATTATTCCCTAAGAGCTTGTCCAGTACCAGAAATGCATCTCCTTGCGTGCGAGAGACTTCTATGCCAGCCGTTATTCCCGGCTCTGTTATGAAAGAAAGCGGCAGACTCATCTTACAGGTGTTCCCTAATGAGGGATTGGAGGGTTCTCCTTTATCCCCTTCCCCCCATTTCCGGGGGCCTCGTCCTCTTCAGGTAGGAGAGACTACACCTTTCAAAAGGAGAAACTTAGAAAACAAAGAGAATCAAAAAGGCCATCATTAATGCGAACAAGGCAATAGCCTCGGTTAGAGCAAAGCCCAGGATTGCATATCCGAATAACTGTTTTGCCAATGATGGATTTCTTGCCACGGAATGAATTAATGAACTGAATACGTTTCCAATACCTACAGCAGCTCCCGCTGAAGCAATTGTAGCAGCTCCGGCACCCATTGATTTTGCACCTTCTAACATCTCGAATTGAGAAAGTCTCGTCACCTTATCCTTACCCATGAGGTTGATCCTTACGAGGGGGCTGGCTTCCATGACGGTGCCGTATATTGAGTTCTACGCCCCTCCAAGAATATTTGAAATAGATATCCACCCCTTCTTTCTCAAATGCAATCCTTTCCAGTTCTTTTCGATCTTTACGATGCATATACAAGGCTAGAAAGATATATAGTAGGAATAGCCCCTGGATACACAGGAAAAGCCAATAAAAGAGAATGTCTCCTTTGGTTAGGAATTCTACGAAGTTGAATTCCGACATAATATGAACTCAAAAAAGTGAGATTTTTGAGTAATTCAAATGATATAACAGAGCCCTATGGGGGTACTCACCCTTCCTTATACTTAAGTCTAAGGGCCTTGCTTCTTCTTTCTCTTACTATTTTCTTTGATATAGGAGACTGCCTGAAGACCAAGCCAATCTCGAAGAAAAAAGTTAACTACACGCAACTACATCTCCAGATTCCATTCAAAGGGCCAGTGAACAGACGCTTTCTCCAAAAACTGTCAAGATTAGCGTACTTACTGAACGATTTATATTGTTATCTATGTTATTTCAGGATTTATTTTCGTTGATCGGATCGCCACACCCGGCTTTCCTGACGGACCACCAACCCAATATCGATGAAAAGAAACGCCTACCCCGGACCCTGACGTGAACGAAGCTCCAATGAGTCGCTCCTCGCTGGAATTAGGGCCGGACCGTCAATTCATCTACTCACTACCTACGCAATAACCGATCCTCGGACGGAGCCATACCTGTGTTACCAAAACTTGCTAGCCGACACCGGCTACCGCAAAGGGTTCAGTTGGTGGGTTGAAATCTCGTCACTTCTTTTGAAAGTCAAAAACGGAGTTTGGTTGCTCGTTCTAGTGCTGAAGCAGAATACAGGGCGGACGCGAAGGCCCCAGGCCGGGATTTTCCCCTAACTAAAGAGTAACACACTTGGAGAGGGGATTTCCTTCCATTCATAAGCCCGAGTATCACGATCCCCAAAAAGTAGCCCGAAGTGACTGACCATATAGTTTCGTTTTTTTCCCTTTTCCAGAGACGAGAGAAGTAGCAACCGTGGACCTAGCTCACAGAAGAAGGGGACTAGTTGCGACAGGAAAGAGGGAACATGGTGTTGTGCTTCTTACCTATGATGATTCTGCATTTGCCCGGTCAAGCTTCTTACTGGCAGGCGAGACCGATCGATTGAAGTTACGGTTCATAGCTAAACCCCGAAGCGAAGTAAGCTGGAGCTTCGAGGTCATAAGCCCATCTGCGCCTCACTCGCTAGCAACCAAACCAAATGGGATGAAATTATGCGATTCCCTTCTCTTCCGGTTAGCAACTAACTGGCTCTCGTACTCGGTACTCTATCCTCTTCCCATTGAATTATATTACATGACCACATTGAATAGGCTAGGAAAGGAATCTTAGTTAGGAGAACAACCCTTTTCTTTTAGTTTATAATAGCAATGGTAAGTCCACTTTGCTACATAATGCCCTTACCTTTAGTAAACCACCCAGACCGAAACCCGCCCTTTCCTAAGCCAATGCTGCCCACGTTCTCTAACTAATTGCTACCCAAAAAGGTAGCACACTAATCTCCGTCACCCTCGGGTCAGGTCTGGCTTAACCTTATTCCCGTCAGTTTTGTCACTCTCTTTTCTTTCAATTGCATCCGCTTTCAAAGCCTTTTTTCCCACAAAGCCACCCTGCTTGCAACAGTAGATCCTGTTGATTCGGTTGCAGCAGAACAACCACCAATAGTTGCATCCGTTAAAGACCAATCACCGGCAAACACCAACAACGGTTACTGATTCACGTCCGACTTTGCTTTTGATTCCGTTAAGGAGCTCATTTCCACGAAACTCGAGACTCTCTTGCGTTTCACAGGTGTACCGTTGCCCGGGGGGGTGACTATTCAGCAGGTAGCCGACCACCTGCATGGGGACGTTGAAGATTTTCCAGTACTGGAAAACATATACAACTCCCTCCTCGAGCTGGGCATAATGAGCCCTTATTATCTACAAGCTGTCTCCTATATCCAACAGTTTCTATAGGCACCTTAAAAAAAAGACATTTATTAGGCGGCCCGGATGTAGTCCATTATAGTAAGACGAGAAGGACGAACCGGGTTAACAAAAGTCACGATCAGAAGGTTGGAAATCCGGATTCTTAATCTGGAAAGCGCTGGTTCGAGCCCAGCTCGTGACAAGAAAGACCAAAGGTCATTTACCCCTCCTAGAATTCCGGAAACAGCTCTACGACCCAGAGGTTAGCGACTGCAACTAGCGTTGGTACGAGGGGAGAGGGAATACTACTTGGAGCCTTACCGAACCAGCAACATATAATTGCGTATATAACACAAACACGTAATCTGAATCTGATCTGGAATGAAAGCTCTGATAGTTGAGACATAAATCTAGGGCCAATGAGTGCTACAGTAGTGCCTTGCGGGGTCGTAGCGCCGGTTACCGAGGGTTTTTATCCTTGAGGAGCTTTATTTCAATTGAAGATTTTGTTAGTGTTAAGTGTAAGTAGTAAGGGCGCATTTCACAAGGATAAACATAATATACCTTTTTTAAGGGTTGGGTATTGAATAAGGAATAAAGTCTTTCTCACTCTCAGATAGAACTCTCTGATCGAATTGAAAGCTCTTGCTTGTTGTCTGTAGCGGTAGTATATACTTTAATCTACCGGGGTTTCTTCCTTGTTGCTTGATAGTCCGGGAGGCTTAACTAAACAACAACAAAGAAACTCTTTCTAAATAATCTATTTTTTTGCGCTAATCTATAAGAGTCTCAATTAGCCGTTGCTTGTTTAGTTTTTTCTTTTCTATTAAAAATAGGGTGAGCTTAAGAAGCTTCAAGCTATTCCCTCCATTATAATTTCCCTAGGCTAGTAAGATATTCTAAGGGCAGGAAGGAGACATTTCAATCAAGAAAATAAAGAGAAAGGAACGGGATGGGATAGTCGCTTACAGAAGGGCAGAGAGATCTTATTCAATGCGATAGAAAGAAGAGAAGGCTTGACAAATGGAGCGAGGAACAGGGGAGATTCTCAATTTCTTGCTTCATTCTGCGTCTTCTTCTTTGAGAAGGTAGACAGGCAAGCTTAAGAGAGCGCGTCACACTTCCTTCTTTTCAGTTGATAAGACTGATTGGGATAAGTTAGACGTCTAATAGGTCCTTTCCAGATAGAATGAGGAGTCCAAATAAGCTCTCTTAGGTGCGTGATTAACCTAATAGCAGGCGAAAGGGGCTAGGGAAGGCCATCTGTCCTTCAATGAGCCTTAAGGCGATAGACCCCCTTCTGAAAGGGACTTTATTTCCTATAGCTATAGTTTAGAATAGTACTCCCGCTTACTTATCTCTTTCTTCTTTTACTCCATAGGTAAGGTATCTGAATCACTCTATACTCATATCCCTTTCGCCCCCTGTCTTTCCTCGCTGGGATAAGAGAGCCTTACGCTCGGGGGGCTCCCTTTTTGTGGATTCTTTCCCAGTTCTCTCTTTGATATCTTATCAGGATGGCATAGCAGCCAAGGGTAGGATAGGATGAGCAGTGAGAGCGGATGAGGGAAGGGAATCTCCGATTTTCATTTGAAGTTGGCAAGAGAGAAGAGGAACAAGGCCTTATTAGTCTCGTCATGGCCTTCTCAGCAGCTGGGGAAAGGGAAAGAATACTTGAATCTTACTGTAATAGGCTCTTCTTTGCTCGATCTCACCATAGCCTGATAGTAGGTCTAGGTAAGAGCCTCCTCAATATTCAAGATGGCGTCCTTCTTCTTACGTGAATAGAGATTGAGTCCAAAGTCTTCCCACGAAAGAGGGCGGTGGCCGTCCCTAGTCACATAGGACTCGGATTGAATTAGATAGAGGAGAGTTTTCTAGAATGTCCTTTTCTATTTCTATATCTGGGCTATATATATAATCTAAGGAGAGAAACTTCCTTCTTTCCTCTAAATCAATCTATCTCCTGCCGGCGCTAAAAGGGAGAGAGTCGTTCCAAGGCCTGTGGATCAGGTCCCGGGTTCAACCATACTGCGAATTCTCAAATGTTGGGTAAAGAGGAGCGCCCCACGTCGCTCTCACCATCTTCTTTGTTCTCTTTGCGCGCTTCACTTTAGTAAGAGTACTTTCTTCGCAGCTTTCGAGCCCCTTAGCTACATTTGTAAAGACTTTTTTATTCAACAAGCAAGAACTCAAATCCACAGCTCTCTGGCTACATCTCCCAGGCAATCCAATCTTATTATGAATCGAGTGCTTCTGATGCGCGTCTAAGCCTTCTTTTCCATTGTCTAGCTCCGAGGACCAAGCCCCCTCTCCTGCCTATCGAACTGGAAAAGCGGTGCTAAACCCACCTCTTTCCGCCTATTTCGGCCCCGAGCCCCATCTCTAAGACCTTCATTCGACTACCCACCAAGAAAACGGCTGCAGCAAGAAAACGAATGCACTTACGCTATACGGCTTTCGCGCCAGCGAGCTCACCCGTTGCTTGTTGCTAACGCGCCCTTTCATAGTCAAATTCTTTCGCGGTCCAAAGTCAAGTCTCATCCTTTGCTTGTTGGTCCGGGGAAGTCAGGGACAGAGGGGCTAGTTTCCATAGACCAGTGAGTAGAGCTGACTCGATTGTGACCAATGACCCGAGGTAATGCGGAGTGAGTTGACTGCCTTTCCAGTCCCAGTTGTTCCATGAATGCCCGTTGCCCATTCTTCATACGAGACAGAGCGGGTTGCCAGTGATGGTTGTGCCTGTGCCGTTTGGAAGGTTATGAAAATATTAAACTATGCCTTTCAATATCAATATAAGGGGTCAGAGGCTAAGGCTTTAGATTTGTACAGTGGAGTCCATATTCCAGCTAACCGACGTGGCAGGAAGTGCTTTTCAAGCCCGAGTTGAACACCTTCAGGCGAGTTTTTCGAGGGGATTCCTTTCAAGAGATGAGTGCGGCTTTATAGTCTGAGTCCTTAGGACTGGCAGGATGGCGAGGAGATTCATCGGATCCAGTTCCTACAGCCAATGGACCGGTGCCGGTTGGGGTGGAAAAAATGAGTCCTGCTTTTGTGTGACTGACGATTCATAAGAAGAAAAGATGCCAGGGGCTGATACTGACCAGAAAGCAGTAATGACTAGAGCGAAGGGCCGAAGACTCAAAATAATAGGTTCTTCAAGACCTAGTCTACAGAACAGAAGGATCTGATGAAGGAGAAGCATAAGGAAGGCTATGAAAGACTGTCGAGTCGAAGGGTAAGGCTTTCGAAAGTCAGGTTATGGAATATAATTTTTTGAGGCTATTGTAGTTCATGGGCTTTCCATTGCGATTGATACGACTAATCGCTACTCTGATTATCGAAACAACCATTCTTCTCTTTTATGATATTCGATAACCCGAGGATCCTTTTCAGCTTGATTTGGAACGCAGTCGGACTATCAAATCCGACTTAGCCAAGCTCATCAAGCCCCTTATTCAGGAGGAATCCGACAAGTTTCCGAAGGGCATTCCATCTGCCGGGTCTTTTGTAGAACGACTCATCCACGATTGAGCTTCAGAAAAGGCAAACGGGGGGAATGGCCCCAGTCCCACAAAGCAAGAAGTGGATTGCCTTAACCGCTGGTTACAACTCGCTGTCAATTATTTTCAAGGACAATGGACCATATAAGTTCGAGATCGAGGAGCGAGAGGATAGTTTTCCGGGAAAGAGACTCTTTTGATTGAGGGCCTTTTTCAAGTGTCTATTCCTGAGTGAGGTCGGGCTGTCAGGCTAGTACCCGCTGACTTGGAAGTTGCCTTTGCTGGTCTTCCCGATGGCTGGCCAAAATAAGAAGAGTTTCCTAGCCTCGAAGGGCTCTGGGCTGGCCTTCCTTCGGGTGTGGTTTTGAGGCCAGAGAGCCGATGCCAAAGTCGCCCTTTACGCGAGGGAACGCCAGACAGACTTACCTCTGCTAACTACGTTTTTTTATTTGATATAGACTGGAAGCTAGAGAGATACTATACTAAGGTCTAGTGCCGCTACCAGAGAAGGCTGTTTCATGCTAGGCGTCCAGACCTACTACGCCCGAGCCGCATCCCCGGCACACTTGCTATATCCACTAAGGCTTCACATCCCACTTCATCCTACCAACTATACCTTATATAAATAGAAAGCCGTTCTATAACAATTCAAGACAACAAGAAAGCAAAATATTGGATCAGACCTTTTTTTTATTTCCATTTCTTTTTCGGAACGGAACCTTATTTGCCTTCGCCTCAGTAGCCGCTTTTGCTTATGGTAAATCTGTATCCGCAGCTGTCTCCCCAGATACTACTTATGGTGGGTTTCAATAGATATCTTTTCCACCTAGGTCAAAGGGGTATGCCGCTATATATGCTACACCGAAGTATGCTCCTAGGTAAGCGACTGCCTTTGGATCCGCCTCTCGAGCACGAGGGTCGTATTCATAAAAAAAGGCTATCGATCATGAAGGTTTGCCTATGGCTCTGTATCTACCTCTGTCTGCTGGTGCTTATTTTGATAAGCTGCAGGATCAATGGCTTAAACTACTGCTTCTTCAACGCTTCTCCTGCGACTTGTTCTCCTTTCGTCCTTGCTCCTGCACGCACAGGTACAGTATCTAAACGCTCCTTCTGCTCTTGGGAAAGGGGGCCCAAGGCTCATCCTTATGCTTTCGGTTTTCGAGTGAAAAACAGAGTCGGGGAGACCTGTCAAGCTTTAGGATAGCTCTTTTCAAAATAGATTATTGTAATAGAAGCTAAGCTTTTATACCGAATCGGGTTTGTTGATGGAATCATAGCCGGGCCGGAACTCTTGATCTATCCATAGAGGGTGAGAACTCAATCAGGAAGGACTGCTAGTCATCACCGAGGGTATGACCAAGGAACTGCTGCTGAGAGCGATAGACTTTCCCACTGAGATGGAGAGAATGCGCTCCTACTCTCTTTCAATCGCCGATGCTAAAACAAAGAGGGCGTAGACCCGAGGGGAGGTTGAGTCAGCAGCTAGTTTTGCCGGAAGGAATAGGAATAAACGATGCAATTCAATCTGTTGGAGGAAGGTAGAGCAATAGACGGAATGAGTCTTAGTTGAAATATCCCCTGGTTGAGTCGACTGTTCATGGCATGGTTTGGTGGGACCAAGAATTGCTCTTGTTCCCGTCCCAATGCGACCATCGATAGCTTTCTCTATTGAAATGGAATCCCCGGTCTCTTTCTCAATTCATCGATCGACGGCCGCCCATGCTTCAACATCTAAGTTTTCACCAGAAAAAGCCAATTTCTCTTATGGGGCAGAAAGATTCGATTAAGTTTAGGGAAAGGAAAGCAAACAAAGAAAGCCAATCGGAAATGATTTTATCACTACGCGAATCAAAAATCAAAGTCGGAGCGAGAATCACCTTAGGGCTAGGCCACCTGCCTGACTATCTATTGTCTCAGCAGGCCTTAGCCCGAAGACGACAGAGGCATAAAGGAAGGTTGCTGCAGAATAAGCGATGTTCTTGCTCTTCTTTCTCTTGGAATAAGAATGGTGTTGAATCAGTTTCAAGTGGTGGGATCATATTCATATAGAATAGTAGAATCCCGTCTCCTTAAAGGAGCGATCTCTCCCTCAAAGTAGAACGAGCATAATCGAAGACAGATGGTAGCGTATTCTAAGTAGTTGATCTCACGTGCTATCCGAAAGTATTCTTAGTCTTCGTCTGCCCTCAATGCCCGGAACAGGCTCTGAATGAAATAGAAATCCCGTAAGTGAAGTCACTCTCGGAGTTGAAAACGACTAAGCTTTTTGCCTTGCGACTTGCCTCTCTCACTCAAGATAAGGTAAGGTGATCCCTTTATGTCTCCTTCTCAGTTAGGTCCAATAAGTCCCTTCCCTTTCTCCGATCAATAAGCCCCCTGATCCCTTTCTTTGTCTTTCATCCTCCCTGAACAGAATAAGTAAGGCCCCGTTTTTTTCTAATAAAAAAAAGAAAGGGCGAAGCGCCCGTTTGAAGTGGCGAAGGCCTATGATATAGTAAGAAAGAAAGTACGTTAAGGTTACGAAGTAAGGTCAGCTGGTTAAGGAAAGCTCAGGTTATGAAATCGCTGAGCCATTCATTCAATTCAGTAGTAGTGAGGCGTCGGTACGGAGCCTTCCACTGTGGACCGAGACTACGCAAAGGTAGAACACCATAGAAACTTCGCTGACTTTCTAATAAACCTTGATTTCGCTACGCTCAATAAGAACCCGGAATAGCGGAAATCGGTTCGTGTTCCGCTTCCAAACTCAGTCGTCTTTGCCCAAGTGTGAACTGCGGACGACTCTCCAGTGGTTCCATTCCTTCTTACTTGACTTCTGGGTCAACCCAACCCAAATGGGAAGAAGAGGGTCAGCCAAACAGCGGTCCACTTTGTACATTTGCTGAGGCAGACCAATCGGGCATTTTAGAAAAGGGAAGGGAACTTTTATCACCGAAGGAGGCAGTAGAAATGAAGGAGGCGGGAAGCTACCGCTTCTAGAATGCAAGCTTATCCTTTACTTTAGAGCGTACCGCTATTGAAAAAAAGGTTGATGGATGAAGTAATCGGAATGACAAATGATTACGGTTGCGGAAACCGGATAAAGTCGGGAACCTTTTGAATCAAAGTAGCGCCGAGTACTTCGACTACAGGGGGAGGGAAGCTTCGTAGACAGCTTCGCGTCCTCGCCGCTTCTTTCTGGCGACTAGCTTCTCAAGTGGGTGGCTTGGTAAGCAAGCAACCTTCAGCATAGGTAAAATCCCCCTCAATAATAGGCCGGAATGGTGGGGAAGGAGGCCCCCCCTACTTCAATGGAAAGGGGGGAATCGCCGTTTAACAGCCGCTCCTCTACAACTACCTTTCGCCCAACATGATCACGAACGAAGACAGAGAATTGCGTAGATAGAAGGACGAAACCAACCCACTTGTCCTGATCGGAACGAAAGAAAGAGAATGGTGGCCCCTTTCGCCCAGGGGGCATCGTCGGAGAACAATGTCGGGGACAGGGTGAGAACCTTCCGTTGGTTACGCCCTTTAAGTGTTCTTTCTTAGATATGGAGATAGATCCAGATAGAGATCTATATCTTTCTATCTATCGATAGATAGAAAGATATATTGAGAAATGGATCTTGATCTGGTTTCAAGATCTATGAACAAGAGAGATCCCTAAAGATCCATTTGAGAAAATAAAGAGATGAATAGATAGGGCGGAGCCGGCTGAAGGAAGGGCGCGCGCCCCTGCAATCTTTCTAAAGCAAGAAGCGATAAACTTGACTTTGAGAAAGAAGCTCCTTAGCACAAGCACTTAGTAAGAAACCTACCTTTTGACAACCTTACTAATAGAAAGGGGAAAGCTCAAGCATGCGAAGAAAGCTCTTCGAGCTTCCCTTCTATATATTCTAGAAAGGTTTGTAGAAAGGGGCTTCTTCTAATATCCCAACAATCCATCATCCATAAAGTAGGGGCTTCAAAGCTAGCTTGTAGTTGAGGGGTGCGCAGGTTTGGAACCCTCAACTACAAGAGGCTAGCGTGCAAAGGCTTTCTAGGGGCTCGCTTCAAAAAGCGGAGCTTGCTTTCTACTAAACGAGCCTTCACTGCCCGCCCGGCCCCTATCTTTAATCTTAAGTAAAGTGAAGTCAAATCAATGAAGTGAACAGCCCAACCTCTTTGTTTGAAGCTTTGCTTCCCCTAATTCCAAAAAACAAGAAATAGACTTGCTACTACTATAGTGATAGTCTAGGAAAAAGCTTCTCTTTGATAGCGGTCATAGGGGGTTCATAAAGAATCTGATCGTAGATAGAGACTCAAACCTGGGGGTAGGGGCGGATGTAGCCAAGTGGATCAAGGCAGTGGATTGTGAATCCACCACGCGCGGGTTCAATCCCCGTCGTTCGCCCATCAATAAATGGACCATTTGTTACGGAGACACAAGACAAACCTAGAAAGAATTTTTTTCTGAAAGGAATCTCGAGGCTTTCAAACGCATCCAAGCAATTGGTACCCGATTGAAACATAGAAACCATAGATTCGCGTCGCCTACTTGCTGAAAGCACAAATGGAATGGCTGATCATTCATTGTATGAAGTTTTTAAGACCTCACTAATCAGCCTTACACTTTTTTTTTTAGTTCATAATGAATGAAATGAACCCCCGGATGAATAGACATTATCCCCTCCCTCTTACTAAACCATGGGGAGCCCCGACTAGTTTACCGGGCAAATTTAGTTGTCGTGACGATACCTTTCTTAGTGGAAGATCGGAAAAGACTTCTTTTCGCACGAGACTGATCGGATCCGCCGTAGACACCCGAGAGACCTCCACAAGGCAGGCTAAAAGAGTCAGAGGACAACAAGCAAAGAGTTACGCTTTCTTTTATCTTCCCTTGAACTTGAACCTGGTATTCCCGCAAAAAACGAATTGAACCGGGTCTGGCTGAGCCCTTCTGTCCATCCATACAAAGAACCGATTCTTGTGCAAAGCGGTGTCGACTCTTTAACGACATCGTCCGCAAATCGAGATCTATTGGAGAGAGTCATCGAATCGTCCTTGATTCCTCGATTTAATTTCGCTAATCGTTTGGTAAAGGCTAGGAAAAGGTCAGCCCGTCATGAAATTCCTTGTCAGGAAGGGTTAGCCCCAAGCCAGCCTTATCTTCTCTTGGATATCCAAAAAGGCAACATTAAAGCGGTTTAACGAGAGGTTGCTTTCCTTGGTCTTATAGTTCGTGACCTATAGCCGGCAGATAGGGGCGGAGTTTGCTTGCTCTTCACTCAGGGGCTGCTCCTAAACATGCTCTTCTTCTTTCGGAAATGAGAACCTAGTGAAAGTGCCTCATAAGGGCGATTATCGCTATATAACGAACGAAAGAATGTTAGGAAGTTCTATAAAGGACGAGACTCAGAAGGACAAAGCTAGACTTCCCAAGGACGAGTTTACTTGCCTTACCTTATAGGGGGTAGGGAAGACCCCGAAAAAAAAAGATCTGTCGAAGACTGTCAAACTAGACTTTCAATCTGCGTCAAAGAAGTCATAAAGAGCTTGGCCCGTCCGTAAGCTCCCTCCGTAAAGGAAAAGAATCTTATCCGATCGGCCTGTCCGCTCATTCTCACATTTTACTAATAGGTTGATTGAAATGAAATGTCCCTTCCCTTAACTTAAGGCTTAGGACAGCGCATCTTTCAGGCTTTTAATCGCTTTAATCGGTAAAATTACATCCATATCCATGGACACCAAAGGCTTCCTAGCCGGAGAAAGTACAGTTAAGTCTACAGAGCCCTGATAAGTGATATAGAAGCCGATCTTGCTAATCGCGAACCCCTCGTCTATAAAGGATAGGCAATTGAGAGAGAATAGGGCGATAGCCCGGTTTTGATTGAATATCCTTTCCTGTGCTTGTCTTGTATTGAGGTATACCTAAGATATGAGTCAAAGTAGGTAACATAAGGTTCGATGTAATTGAACTCGACCTACAGGTAGTAGACTGACTGAGTGCTTGTGCTAAGGAATAGGAATATGGTAAGGATGGGAAACTCAGGCAGCTAAGCCACTACACTAGTACGAAGGAGCAAGCTCCGGCCCCCGTTCTATCCACTAAGTAAAAAAATGATGGGTGGAATGGCGCGGCGCTGTAGGAACCGGTCGGATTCCAACCGACGAATAGAAGTATTGCAGACTCATGCCTTAGCCACTTGGCTACGGTTCCCTATCAATTCCATGTCTTTCTCCCTTGTCCTACTTTGCTTCACAGGTGAGACCAGGAATAACAGATGCCGGAATGCTTTTGGGAGGAAGGGCACAAATAGGTGGAGATGGATTTTCAAAAAAACTCTCTAAAACTTTAGAATCTAATCTCAGAGTTCTCCCTACCTGAACCTTTTCCGTGGCGACAATATAAAGAAGCATTTAGGGATTTGTTGATGATCCATGAACAAAGTTGATCAAGCCTCTGAAACCGGACTCTTTCTTCCCTCTCGATTCCATCCCTAAAAGGAAAGTGCTATATACAGCAATACATAACACTTTCCTTTTAGGGACTCGGTAGCACGCACTGGTTTTATAAAGTTCAATCCGGTCTGGTCTTTGTTCGGTCTCTAAGACAGCAGCAACTGCTGATTATTAGCTTGGCGGGGAACCAGGAAGAAAAGAGCTTTCGCGCTAGTCGTTCACTCCTATCGCTCCTCGCCTTCAGGTGAAATGGCCTAATATATACACTACTAATATGAACGCTTTGTTTGGGAGTTGCTCTAGTCTAAGCTCAGAATTGATTACACGTAGCTTCGGGGAAAGAAAAAAAGGCTTTGCTTTCTTGTGAGATGAGAGCTTTCTATGCTTAGTGCTAGGAGAAAGAGGGACTGTGAAGGATTGATCAGTCTTTGCACTATAGGGATGCTTCAGAGATCGAAGCGGAAGAAACATAAGTTGGAGAAGAGATTGATTGAATTCGCAAAAGCGGAAAAACCCAAATCCATATGAGCTGAGCCTCTTGAACAACTTTTTCTCGGTCAAGATAGATAGGAGTTAGCCGGGACTTCTTTTCTTCCTCGAGTCCCTCGTCCATCCAGGTCTGGTCTAGAGTCAAAATCGAAAGCATCAGAAGGTGAATCTGTTTCCTTTGAGGAATCTGTTCCTGAATCGGGGTATTAAGCTGAATCTGTTGCAGCGGTCATGTAAGTCGAGTCGGAGCCCTTACTTAGTTGCTGTTTTACGTGGAGTAATAAATGCATTGCAAGCCTTTGTTGTCAGTGCGGAGGTCTTCTCTCTGGAGATCGAAGAGCGGGCTAGGAGATAGAAAAAGGACACCTGAAGCCATCTTTGACTCATTCAATGAGTCATTGGTCAACTAACAGAGAAAACTCTCGTTTTTGTTGACTGAGATCGAGGTCTCAGACTCTATTCAATGCCGTTCACGCCACAAGCAGTGAGGAGGTGCCCAGCCCGGGACTCTGACCGCGTGCCTGAGCCGGCGACTCTCCATTTCATTAGGGATTTTTTCTAGAATGCCCTTATCACGATCTAGCCCCTTGTCTATATCATGGTCTGTTTTAATAGAATCTACCTACTGTATGGCTTGCTAAATAAAGCGCTGTGGGATCAATCATTGCATTTATCCATTCATAACCATCATATATGCTCTTTCAAGAAAAGGGATAGAATTACAGTCTATCAGTCTTACCAGCATGCATACAAAAGGGAGTGTAGTTGCCTATCCGCTGGTTAAACATATAAGATTATTATGAATTCTATATAAGGAATAAGGATCCCATATCGATCGAATGAAGATGGATGGGTTTAGATAGGTTCGTTCCAACCTGCTCTTTTGGACCATGAAAGAAGCAGGATCCAGCGCTGTGAAACTACTTTTCTACTTGTTAACGATCAGGTAGCCGCCTAATAGAGTGAGTGACGGATACGGATCCATATTCCCGGCAGGATGTCGAAAGAGCTAGTGAAACGGTGGTTTTGGCCCCCTGCTGCAAAGAAAGCTAGGATCCCAAGGATAGGCTCGCCTTGTGCTTGGACCTGCAAGGAGGAAGAGATAGCACAGTCTTATAGGGGGCCTCGCAATCAGTTGAGGGGAGGGAAAAACAAACCTACTGCACCCCTTGAGTAGGACAAGAGAGGACTCCTTACTCTATCTTTATGGGAATGTCATTGCATGAAGGGACCTTGAGGGTTGGCTTACTCTACGTTCGAAATAAGTATTACTTCAACCCATAGATAGGAAGCAAAGTAAGATTGGTGTCATAGCAAGAGTTAGGCCCTTGTTTCATGGATCGTATTAAAGGCTTCTTCTTTTGGCTTATGGAATCTATATAACTCGCTCGAGAAGACAAAACAAAAGAGGGAATGGAAGGTACTATAGGAGAAGGGTTCGTGTCTTTCCCCGATTCAAGAATGAAGGAATCTAATCTTTGTTCTATGTTTTGGAGTAAGCCAGTCAATGTGCCCGCTGTGGTGTATGAGCAAGTGATCTGATCCTATGCGCCTTTCTCCTTTTACCAACCTTAGCTCGTGTTATCATTATCATAACAGCGCCAAGTAACTTCATCAAGTTAAAAAAGAAGGATAGGATTCGAGGGCTTGAATGAGAAAAATCAGAGCTAGTTTACTTCCATTCCAGACTTCTACCTCTATGAGGCTTTGTGGTGCTGGGCTGGATATGGGGGGTCCTCTTATAAGCCGTAGCATTGAAGGCTTAATCACTCCGTATAGACACACCTAGACTACGAAGCTAGGACGGTGGGTAAGGAAGATTCTCACGCAGAAGTAGAAGGAAAGGAATGATTGAATTGAAGCTGAGGGCGGTGGGTTGGAAAAGTACGGTAGTCTACGTTAGTAGTGATTCGCCTGTCGGAGTAAAGAGAATGGCAGGTCTTGAGTTATAGGTCATACCCTTGAGGACCAGATTCACCCTCCTTTTCTATCTTTTTAGTGAAATATCGAACCTTTATAAATATAGTCAAAGATATCCCAAGTCAATCTCCAAGAGTCCCTTTTGAGGTTTAGGAAAAACCACCTGCCAAGCCCAACCTCTTAATAGCTTCCTTTAGGTCTTTCAATAGCCTTCCTTACCAACAAGGGCTTAGTTAACTTAACGTATAGTCAGTTTTTATCCCCTACGGAAAAGGTTCTTTCACCTATCACGAAAGCTCAGATCTGGCGCGGGCGGACGTGGACATCGAGGTAGTCATTTAGAGCAGATTTGATCAGTCAGAAGGAATCGAAGGAAAGCTACTTGATTGACTAGACAAAGACTAGCTCAACCTTCCTTTACTCGAGCTGAATCTTGATTAAGTTAAGTCAGAAAGGTTTCATTTCTATTGAAGCAGGAAGCCTCAATTAAATATGAAGACCGAACGAAGTGAATGTTCAAGCATCTAATGCCTGCCCCGGTCTTTCTATCTCTTTGAAGATGGAACTTTCGATTCGAGACAATTCCAACAAGAAAGATAAGCTAGGCTCGGCTTGGATTTGAGCTACTAACGAAGAATAAAGCTTGGAGCTCTGTAAAATGAAATTGCTCAATCTGAACTTCTAACTTTAGAGATTGGCTTAGAACTAGCTGAACCTGCCTGAACTGATTGACTCGCTCATCAAGCTTCCAATGCAGTCTTATCTTCTATGCGATATATGCGTTAAGTTGAAGTTCTTCGCCTTGGTCTACTCCTTCATGTAGTGAGTCGAGGTCCGTCCCTAAGGAGAAAGACGAAGCAAAACCCCATTATATAAGGTTGGACCCCTTTTCAAGAAGGAGCGTGAAGGTGCCGAAAAGAGGGCTTTTATCACGTTTGAGAGTTAGTTATGGGAAGGTTCCCTCTTTTGCAGAAAGTGGAAAGTCTTCGAGTATCGTCGTCCTTCTATTGAGGATTCGGATAGATGAAGAGAAGGCCAACTTATCTCGATCTGGTCATTCACCCGATATGGGAATACCTTTTAGTAAGGCAAGACTAGAAAAAAGTCCGATTGAACTCGCAACCGAAGATGTGAAGAAATCGACTGCATTAGCACTTCATAAGGGAATACCGGACTCAGTTAATTCTTTAGTTTACATCGAGACCAAGTCCCATTGAATCTCTTGGAGGAAGATCAGTAGGCGAGGAGTGAGGCGATTTGTTGCCCATTCCATTACTTTCACGTAAATTACTTATGAGTCAATACCCCGAACTCCACTCTTTTGAATAAGCAATCTTCTTTCGACTGGGCCTAAGATCGGGAGCAATTTAGCTTTGGCATTGGATCGCCGCTTTATTCTGTTCTAGAGATGGAGATCCGGCTCCTCCGAGTGATCTGTCTAGATTTCGGAATAGAAATGGGCAAGGATGATCAGCCAAGCCAAGGGGCGAAGCGGTCCAATTGTTTTACTGTTACGCATAGTCACTCTCCTGTTAGGAATCGATCTAGCTGCTTATCCTATAGATAGTGTCGGCAATCACCTCCGCTATATAAGCTGTTGTCGGCATAACTGCTTCGGTAGTATACTAACCTAAACAGAGAATTCGTACCATGATTAGCAGACCCTTCTCAACTCTAGCGATTTCAAGCGGACCAGTCTCCACCTTGCAAAGCGTTAGCGCTAGCCAGGTCAATAGTTCAAGTATCAATGAAAGTCTCTATTTCACTTTCAAAAAGCAGTCTACAAAAAAAAATTCCCTCTTCGATGCTAAAATAAAAATAGGGTATTGTCTCTTTCTAGTAAATAGAATCATTCCTATCATATCATGACTGTAAAGCAATGGAATGAGCGATCTCAGATGTCATTCTTGCATCATGATGCCGAGAACCGTCTGCTCTCTCTTTTCCGCAAACTTTGTAGATGGAAAGAAGAAAGAGTAAGCAGAGATGGTACCACTAGGAGACAAGATCCAATAAAGGAACTTCACTCAAAGCTGGGGAAGTAAATAAAGGGTAAATAGCGTAAGTAATAAGAAGGGCGAGCAGGATAAAGAAGGGCTAGACAGATATTGAATAAGAGAAGAAAGAGAGGTATGCCAGTTTCCTTCTTGCTTTTGTCGGGGGTTTTGGCAGAATTGGGTTCGACTCCCATAGCCCCGCGGCATTCCCCCTGACCTCGAGATAAAATGAAAAAACGGACGATAAACTGATTGTTAAGGGTACCATTATTTCATTAGTAAGGTAATTTTTATTCTATAGGAACGGGCTTCGATTCCCTTTATACGCGATGTGGCGAATCAGACTGATTTAACGACGACGAGATATGCGATTTAAAACTTGTCGTCTACTTTCAGGAAATGTTCGGAACAGAGAACTTACAATAATACAACGCCGCGTTCTCCGAAGATTGAGGAACAAGAAGAGATATATTAAGAGAAAGATTTCTCCGAGAAAAAATATGAACAGTTACATCCAATCACAAACTACACGAAAGTTGCCCCTTTTTCATGCAGATTTACCCATCACAGAGATGCACAGAGGAACAGAACGAACTTCATATATCCCTTTTATACTCAATCCAGAAACAAGATCGGACGTTATTCCGGTTCGTCTCCATTTTCGTGAAACTATTCCTCAAGCAAGGCAGCCGATAAGTCATCGAAGGGTTTGTGTGAATAATCGAATTGTAAGCATTACTCGTTTGAAAGTTTCCCACGGTGATCTAATATCTTTTCAAGAAAATGACGCGAGAATCCGCGGTGAAGAAATAAGGAGATCTTTCTATATCGAAATATCAGTTGATAAAATCATAGGCAAATTCCTGGATCACCCGGTAATAATGTGGAGAAGAACCAAAACAGAATGGTTCCACCTACTCAAAACTAAGCGGGGATGCCGCCTGCTACTAAAATCCCGGTTTTTGCAACAACAGTTGCGTTATTCTATGCAAGAAGAATACTTAGAAAGAACAAAGAAGTTTGGATCCGAAAAAGTATGCTTAGGCAGTTCCTTCGCTGAGCACAACAGAATGAAGAGGGATTTGTATCATTTCAAATCCCTATTCTTATCGAAGAGAAGAAACGAGAAAAACCAAGATCTTCCTACTCGAACAAGAAGTCCTCTAGTTTACAACTCTTCTTTATATAGTAATTCGACCTATTGCTCCTCATCCCCCCATCCGTTTCCTAGGAAGAGAAGAATCAAAAGGATCGAACTACCTACTCATTATTCGGAGGTGAATCATAGAACACCAAAAGCGGTGGTATTTTATGGACCTAACATAGGTCACATCCCTCACGACATAAGATTGAAAGATCCAAACCTTCCTCTTCGGAGCGGAAACGGACGTGGCCAAAACATATAAAGATCGGCGTAGTCGCTCATAGGGACATATCTATCCGGATAGAGGATAGTCTAGATCGATTCATAGATAGATTTCTATCCATATAGATAGGTATCTCCGTGGATAGAGATAAAGATAGGGATCCATCTAGATCTTGCTTTATTCACTATTTCCATCTTTTTTCTGGATTCTGATTGATTGCCTTTTGTGCCGACGGGGACGAACAAACCAGTTCGGAAACGGAAGCACCCGACGCTGGCATCGAATCTGGGACTGTGTCGCCCGCCAATGCAGTCACCTTATCTGAAGCTGGCCCGTCTCAGTCGGAAGCTAGTGGCCCTCTCTGAGTCTCTCCCTCATTACCATCATCGCCAAGTCCTTCTTGGTTTGAAGGGGCTGATAACTATTAAAAAAATAGGTTTGGAGACCAGGGCGAGGTATCATCCTCTGCCCCTGTGGAGTCTCCTACATCCTTAACTCTTTCAAATCAGGAGCTTATGCGAAACTTTATGAGGAGGGGACCCCTGTTGAACAGCAACCTGGCCCTTCGCTCCGCAGCTTGCCCCCCCGGCGAACGCTCCTCAGGAGGTTCCTTTTGATTGGTCTCGCTATCAACATGACCAGATAAGAAACAGACTCGCGGTTTTTACCTCCAACCGCCCACGAGACACGGACACCATAGATGCCATTCTTTTATATAAAAGTGATATTATCGGTCGAATGGCCCAATCGGATCCCAATCCATTCTGGGCTGAGCAAAAAAAGAAGTTGGTAGCGGATGGAATATTAAACAATAACGCGGAGTATACGATCGAGGCTCTCGAGAGGAACCTTAAAAAATGAAACGACGGGGACGGGGCAAACACCCGTTTTTTTAGAAAACTCCTCAGAACACGCCCGCCTTAATAAACTCCTAAACTCTATTCTTTCTTATGGTTATGCCGGCGATGATAGGTTAATCTTGGGGCTTTCTTACCAGCCTTTGTAGTAGTGGTTTTCGGGTGGTACGGTGGGTAAGCTGGAGGGGACCCCGGTGGGTAGAGTAACTCACTTTCCGAGCTATCCGAGAAGGTTAGCGAGGTCCCTGCTATGGTGAAGTGAAAGATCTTTCACTATAGTGGGGAGAAGACAGGTGGGAGCAAGCGGAGCGAGAATCAACATCCTTACTTAGGCTTAGGGCTAGGCTAGGTCGCTTGGGGCTTATGGTGCTTCCTCTGCGGCTTCTTTTCACATTCATCCTTAACCGCACAAGCCTGGGCTGGGCCTACCCCCATCCCAGAGCAGCAAGAATAACAAAACAAGGCTCAAGAAAGGAAGACATTTTGCTAAGGAAATCTAAAGAGGTGGATAAAAAGGACTACGTCTTGCTCGATCAGGACGCTTTATTGCGAGCAAAAATGGCTTCTATTTTCCCTTTTCTACAGGGGAATGACCGTCACAAGTTAAATGAAAGGAATTCCGCTTTAACTTCGCAATCTGGGAACTACATTCATAAGCAGTTGAAGTGACTATAGCAGGAATTAATAAAAAAAGGCTCCTCCCCGAGTATGCCTTAGGAAAGTAAAAGGAGGGGTTCAAGGTGCAGAATTGGGGCACTACTATATTCCCCTTCTTCTTACTGAGGAAGAACGGATTTAAGGAAGCCGACTCTCGTTCTTTATCTACGGGAATATGAGAAGTAGACCTGTCGCGCTTCGAATAAAGGTAGTTCCCCGGGGTCTGTCTATCTTACTATATATACGATGCACCTAGGTTTCCAGACGTTCAGACTGAAGTCTGAGAAGGCAAGAAGAATTTTCTCTAACTAAAAGTGAGAACCTTTTTGTTGTCCCACCAGATTGATAGGGGAAATATTGGAGGCGACATGGGGTTCATTGAGGATTTTGAGTAAGGCATTCCTGTGAGCTTCTCATGCTATCAGGAGACCTAAGATAGATATCCGAGCTGGCATCTTATTGAGTTGTTCAACCACACTGAATTCACTGTTCTTGATGATCCTCAAGAATTCCTAAATTTCTTCCTCTGCTGCTTGACAGGTTCAATATCTCCCATTTTCTTCCTTCTTAGTTCCAACTCTTCTGGAGTATAACATCTTCCAGAACGAGTCATTCCTCCAATTTCTGCCACCTACCTCGGGCTCTTTTCCCCTTGTTCGGTAGTAGCCTCGATGCCGTAATTCCAAGGCACAGCATGATTTCCCGTGTAAGGTTCCAGGAGGCTGATAGTGATGGGTCCCTTCGAGGGTGGATAGGTGATAACCATCGGTTTTGGGATGGGTCTGAGTGTTAGGATTTGCGGAACCTTTGGTGCGAAAAATGATGCGCTTGGAATGGTGATAACAAGGGGCTGCGGTTGTGATGGAACTGGTACTAGGTAGGTGGATCGAGGGGCTTGGTAGGACGTAGGCCTCTTTGGTGCATTCTGAACGATCTGGGAGATAACGTTGTGCAGATCAGGGCTATTCCTGTGTTGAGGCCGGATCTTAGGTTAGGTTATATAATGTTAATCTCTGTGCAATCCGCGTCTTTCACCTTAGGCCAAACGAGCCTATCTTTGAGTGAAATGGGTGGTTGTATCTGGGACGTCTTTCTCTTCTTGCATATACTACTACTCTCTGATTCATCCTGCAATGAAGGGCATGGATTCTTCAAAGCGTAATACGCATTCCTCCCTCGCAAATAGAAACTCAACAACTGATGGTCCAGAAGATCTTGGATCCGATGCCTGAGATGGTAGCAATCATTGGTCCAATGACGTATACCTCCGATATGATATTCACATCTTGCATCTGGTCCCGGAGCCTGAGGATTCGCCGGTTTAGGAGGCATGGGAGTGATCAGTTTGGATGCAATCAATTCTGGAAGTAGGCGGGATGGCAGAATTGGGAGGGGATCGAATTCCCTCTTCTTTTTGACCTTCTTGTCCATTTATTCTTTGTGCTGCTGGACTTGAGGGAGGAGTTTGGTGGGCTCTATTCCCCTGGAGGATACCATAGCTGTCATTAGTTGCACCATCATCTTCATTTGTCCTTTGAGCTGTTCTAACTCCCTCATCATATGTGTCAACTCGGACTGGTCGGGCGCTGCTGCTTCTTCGGAACCTGCTCTTTCTTCTAGGATTTTCTGGACTTCTTCTGCTTTTTGGTTCTTCCTCTGTTAATCTGCCCCAAACACAGTCGTCACAATCGCGTCCCACCCCTGATTCATCTTTAGTCTGCCCTCTAATCTAAGAGAGGGGTGCCATTCAAGTAATAGGCAACAATAGGAAACTCCCAGTCAGCAACAGGTACGAGTCTTCCTTTCTCGAATTGAGGAGCTAAAGCAGCCCTTTAGAGATAGGGGAATGTACTGATTGGTAAAGAGGGGAACCATCGAGACGGTATGCAATAAGTAGAAACTCTAAATCGGCGGCAGGCCGAAGGAAACCCTTTTGAATCAGTGGAGTGACAGTAGCAGTACCAAGCCAGTCTAACTGCTGCAGGGGATCTTCTGAGGAACTTTTTCACCATTTGGTGTATCGTCAGTAAGGGTGTTGTACTCCTACTCAGTCTCAACTGATTTCTTTATCATGGAGAGATCTCGCAAGATGGGACGGTCTTCTTTTCTCTTTCATTTCCCGGTCTCAAAAATGGCTATTATCAAAGAAGTCCTCCTTTCCGCCTTTGTGAGAGTCAAGTCTATGGGTAAGAGACCCCCACCAGCCGGGTATCTCCCTCAAACTACAAGCCGGATTAGCTTCTCGATAATGAAACCTCCGTTCTCCCTTTCTAACAAAGGATTGCTCGAAGTCCGCGCCCTTAGTCCCGACGAGCTCCGCCCGGCTGCCACTAAATAGGGGACTTTGGTCCTTTTCTTTTGCGGTATTGATCATTTGAGGTCATCGCTCGAAAGAATAAAGAAAAAGGGCTTGCAGCTCCTTCTGCTCATCCTCCATTTGTGGAAGGTACCCAAGCGAGAGACTATAACAGTAAGCCTTCCGCTAAAATAAAAATAGTCATAGAGCTCGTTCTTTCACTCATAAAAGATGATGGATAAGCAGTCGTCCCTTACTTTATTCCTTCCTAAGTCAGGAATGGCGGGACGGATTAAAGCAAGAATCCCTCAACTCCTTCGGTTAACTATATCTGCTTATATTTATTAGAAGAAAGGGGGTATCCCTTGGTATAAGTAAGGGGGAAAAACAACATTCCTTCGAAAGTTGCGATGCATACAAAAGGTTAGATAACTTAATGTCAATCCTAACAATAGGAACATTTACATAATGGGTTAACAAGAACTTCAACTATCAGACCAGACTTAACTAAAAAACTTCTTGATGCATAGATAATCAGTGAGCGCGTGCTGTCTCCTTTGAAAGTCTCAAAGAAGCGAAGTGGGACCTTTCTAGTTTCTAGGAAGTAGGGTTGATTTGTGACAACTTTCGTCACCGTCTTTCTAAGTGGTATGGTACGCTAGGTAGTTGACGGGCTTTTCACTGCGGTCTGGTTTCAAAGACTGGACACCTAGAAAAGTAGACTACTGGATTTAAGGCGTTTTGACGTTGGGATGATGACGGAGTCTCTGCCTGCAGACTAACACTCTGGAGACTACGGGTCCCTACGGTGCTACCCCCGCTTAGGTCGGAAGCCATCCCAGCCCGAACGAATTGGGTCTTTGCATTAACTAATAAGGATAACATCAGGTATAGGAAGGACTTCTTACAGGAGCACAGGAGAACAACCTATATCAAGGATGGTAGCTTACTAGCACTCACAAGAAGGCACTGATGGGATGAGTTCCTTGATTGGCTAGTCAATCAAGGGATTTTCCGGAGAGCTATTACTAAAGATTCCAGAAGGAATTTCCTAACCACGAAAAGTGGTACGGTCCCAATGAAAGTGTCTCTTAGCTGGTTTACAGGCTTCGGAAAAAAGAAAGAAAATAACAACCCACTGTCATAACTCCAAGAGTTCATTGTCGTAACTGCTCAGGATGTTCTTTGTCGAGTTGACTGGCTTTAGTTCAGACAGCGGAAACAGGAAAGTAAACCGCCACCCTTCCGCGGGGGGTGGGGATGAATACCGATAAGGGACGTAGGAATGGCCCTTCACTACTGTCCGGAAGGCTGAAATAGCTTTCTCGGGAGCCTCTGGGAGGTCGGGGTATTCAATCCCATGATACTCAAGGAGCAAGGCGTCGTATCCTAGGGGTTCTACTAATACATCGTCAAGCGGATCCTGGTTTTGGTTTATAGCCGGGAAAGGTCAACCACTACCCCCTATTTGCAGCTAAAAACAGACTCTGGAAGCAGTTTTTGCTAGGATGAATGCAGGATAACAAATTCTTCAGCTTGTCGGGAAGGGTTATAGAAAATCTAGTTCTGCTGGTGAAATGGTTGCTGCACCGACTGCACACTGGATGGACTAGTTAATCCAAGAATGCGCTGCTGGAAGGAGGCTGGGATGCTACCCTTGTTTCTGAAACCAACTGGATCGACGGGTTTCACAACTAGAACTGGCTATAGATCTCGAACTGAAGCATCCGCCTTTGAAACCTCAACATTTGGTTCCGCTATCACGCCTATGCTCCCCAAGCGGACTTTCATAAGGTGCGACGTGTACCGGGCAATCAATCGGAGGCGCTATGCTGGGCTGTAATAGCGAATTTGAGTAACAATATCCCCCACCACCCTTTTCAAAGGGGATTACCTTGAAAATAGGTTACGTCCCATACCATCCATCTGTGCTAAGAAAGGTTATATGTAGAAGGGCTCAGTTTCATCCGTCTCAACAGCTAGTGTTTATAGGAGCTCTGGTTCATCCGTATGCCTCAGCTAAGTTTGAGTCATAGGCAAGTGCAACTTAACTAGATTCAGTGCCGGTTTTTGTGGCAATCCCATGGCGAGTTTATGATTCGGATCCATACCCGGTGGATCGAGTCCAAGCACAAATAGCTGAGATAGCTGTGGGAAATATAGGAGCAGAACCATTCGTTGGAGATAAAGACTCCGATCGGTCAGTTGCCCGACTGGTATTTGACCCGAAACCAGTTTCCGCAGGGGCTGAAGCATAAACGGATCGAGATAGAGCCGACAAGAAAGAGAAAGATAGACCGACCACAGGGAGGGAAGGCAACAAAGATAGATTCACCAATACAAGAGCGAGAGCACGCCACGCATCACTCACAGATAAGAGCCGCTATCGCCCCTACTCTCTCTTAAGCTTGCCCCCACGAAGACCACAATTTTTTTCGTCTTCCGGAGAAGTAGAGGGATATAGGTTCATTTATTCAAGGACTACTTTCCTATTTGAGATCTTTTGAAAGTCCTGTTTTTAAGGTAAGAATAAAATTCTTACTCAAAAAAGTAAAAACTGGTTATACGCCCATCTTTAGAACTTAGGATCCTCTTTTTAAAAATGTAAAAACGCTTAGCTTAGTTTGTCGACTCTATCTCAACAAAGGAAGAATCGTTCGTTCAAGGTAAAGTCCACTTCGCTTCTTTTTCTTCATGTCACCCTTGTGTATTGGCATGAACAGTGCGTTTTATCGAGATTGTTGGCATCCAAATCTTGTAATCACATCTCCATGGTGAAAGAGAAGGGAACAAGCAACGGACATAGAATAGAGAGGCAAAGAAAGAAGGCAAGCTGAGGTGGAGGGAAGCTAGGATCGACTCGGTCTCTGGAGCTGTAACCATAGTTTGCGGGGGTCCGAAGGAGAAAGTCGTAGCTTGTGTGTTTCTGGAATCTGGATTGGCTTCGTCTTCCGAAGGGACCCTGCCCACGCACGGAAAGCAAGCGCCAGTGGCGGTACGGCCTGAGCTATCTAGGCAAGAGTCGTCCGAGACAGAAACAAGTGGTACTGACTACACGGATGCCACTCGAACTGATGACCCATATAGGGGGAGCACGTCGCATGGGAAGAATCGGCGTTTAATGCGGGCATTGTTGCAAGTAGGCATTCTAGTAGTAAATGGACATGACAAGTAGTGGAGAGTACAGAGTACTACTCCAAGCGAGACTCGTCTAAGGGTTCAAAACCTGTGACAGCGGATGCGGACGGTACTGAATGGCGGGTGGGTTGGTGAACCAATAGGAAGGCCAGGGGGCATACGGATCTTTTTAACCGAAAGAGAGGCTGAACCAAGGAAGCAACCATACTGACTGAAGCCAGAAGAAGCGCGGGGACTTTCAGACAGAACGGAAGAGAGGGAAGGGAGCTCAACCGGTAGATCAGAGGGCGCTCATACCTGGCCAGCTAGCCTATTTCATTCCGTCCATCTAGGTAGTTCATCAGAGCAGCTAGAGCCCTCGCCCACGGATAAAGTAGGGGTGTAACAGGGAATACAATACCAAAAGATTCACTATTCGATAAGCCAACAACGGATCAAACTCCGGAACAAGCCAAGCAAACTCCAGCCCGGGAAACTACGGCCAAGCATAGGATACGGAGGCCTTTTTATAGTATCTCTTCTCGTAGTACGAGATCTTTGATTTGCTGCAACATCAGTCTCTCTCCGGAGAGCCCTCTGCTGACCGAACCTACTGTTATGAAGGCAAGCAACCACAATGGAGTAGGGCTTCTAAGTGCGTAGTCTGTTTCCAAGCTCTGATAAGCGAGTCAAGCTTTCTCATCTCAGGAACAAGTCGACTAAGGCGATGGGGCATATCCGATCTTCCAATCGTTGATCTAGTTGAAAATGAGCAAATGACATTTCTCTGTAAATAAGGAAAGAAAGGCTTTAGCGCCTGAGATCAAATCCCTCCTAATCACTATCTAAAAAAGGATTCGAAATGGACTAGTAAGAGACTCCAGTGTAACCTCAAACTCAAATTGGAACCCTAACCCCCGTAACGTAATAAGGGGGCAACTTCCACTCTTTTTTTCACTCTTTCCATTGTCGTTTACTTTACGAAGCGAAGGAAAGAAAAAGGTATGCCCATTATATCGAGGAGAGGAATTACTAGCTCGCAGGCTTCAAATTGAGAACTTCCTTCCTTGCCCTCGAACCGACTATCCAACGACATGGAAGACTTAGCATTGGCCTATCACTCCAATTCCATTTTATAGCACGCCAACAGGACTTACAAAAGCACTCCAACAACTCGCTTGAACTTGAAGATAGAATACTACTTATCCGGAAAAAACAAGCATCGACTAAATAGAAGGCCCTTGAATCTTATCGTTAGCCTATAGCGCTATCTACCCTTAAGACTGACTTAAGGGATGTAACAGAAGTCTCAAGAGAACAAACTAATTATGGACTGGAAGGGCGAGAGCCTATTATTCCACCCAATGAGCAAAGAGAACTCTTTCTATAATTTCAACTCCTTCTACCAAGTACGGCATTAGCAATTTAAGAGCTTAGTTAGGATGGATGGAACTACCTCGAACTGGCTCGATAAAGTCCGGGAGATTAGATAAGCTGGCTAGGTTATATTCTTTTTACTGAAAATCCACCGAAGGTGCTGGACCTGGTTGTTAAAAAGATTTTTTGCTATCCCGTGTTATTTCGACACCTTGGACTTCGGCATCTTTACTTAGGGATTCCCTGGGTAAATCATCTTTCCCTGCGAGAACAGCTCTTCTTCAGCCACCCAAGCTTGCAGGTGTATAGCTTTTGAATTCGGGTTCCCACCGGATGAGTGGTACGTCTTTTATGTCCTCATCAATGACTTCTCCCTGGCCTTACCTGACTCTAAAATTTAGCTAATCCCCTGACTGCATTAAACAGCAAACAAAGGCTTTTAGCAGCTTTTCTACGAGAAAAGCTGGGAATTAATTCCTTGTTCTGACTTCTTCTTGTTTTCCTGGTTTCCGGGTAAGTCCGGGTTTAGTTGGTTTCCTTGGGACTTCTTTTCCGGTTGGTAAAGCCACTCACGGCACACTTGAAATAGATATATGTGTGATGCCGACACCTGACGAGTACGTTTTCTTAATGAATAAGAGAGCTAGGAAGGATCCTTAAAAAGGAGACTGACATAGGGAACATAGACAAGTGAGCGTCGATGGATGCTTAATTCCCCTTATTTATTAGGGCGCGGACGTCGCTTTTAGTTGTTTTCTTTGTTGCTGCCATTGACCCCTATGCTGCATTCGATCCATCTGTCCCATCACCAGAGGCGGATATGTGCCCAGTCATCTGATGCCTTTAGGACCTGTAAGGGAAATCAGTCATAGGTAGGCCCCATAGCCATCTCCATTCATCAGAAACTATCAATTACGAGTCCGGGGCAGGCTAACCACCAGCATCTTATCTCTTTTCATCCTTTCCGGTGGCACTAATAGAAAGGAAGTACTTGCCAACGAACCTTGACTCTCTACTCTCTCCCAGCGAATCAAGAAATCTAGTGCGGTCAGTAAATGCATAATTTGGATTGGAATCCCGGGATTGAGAGACAGATATTCGCCAGGTCCGATATTGGATCATTTGCCGCTCACTCGCTTCTTTCTGCACTGGATCGAATCAATTAGATGGGTCACTGGGAACGGATTAGCTTATTGGCTGCTCCGATGCCGCCACGGAGCCTTCATTCGCCGGTTCTTGGCACTTGGGACTGGGAGAAGAATATGAATTGGAAGGCTTCAATGCCGCTCCGTACCCCTCGGAAGAGGATACATCGTAGGTTTCATTGCTTTTGATCCCTTTCTTTCTCTGCGGAGAATTAAAGCAAGCCATGCTTTTGAGGATCCAAATGATGGTTAGTTCGAGTTAGCTAGCTGCTCATTCCCTTAAGGGTTGAAGGCAACAAGAACACTAGGAGAGGTGTGCCTGGTAATACCTCTATCTAATACTACGCAGGCCAGTCTTTCCTTTGCTTCGTGTGCTCCCTGTCAGAATGCGATCTCTTCTCTTTGGTAGGTATCGTCTATAAGAGAAAGCTTTGACTCATCTCCCCGAGTGGGGCTTCTCCTCTCTTTCATAAATTGTATAGAATAACCTGTGGGAAGAAAGTCCCGGAAACCAGGACGTACGATTGGCTTTCCCTTTCTTTCAGTTTTCAAGAGATTAGTCCCGCGAGATCGTGATCTAGTTCTTTCGTATAGCTCAAAAAAGTGATTTCGATCGTAAGTAAGCTGAGGGGGGTCCGCAAGACTGGTGAATCCACTAGGGAAACCCGAATGAATTCTGGCAGTTCGCGAGCCAGTACTTTAGTTATTAGTGCCCTCGAAGGACATGTTTTTTCTCGAATTCTAAGCTTTCTTCTCAGCCCCAGGGAGTTCACCAGGTATAGGCTCAGGAAGCAAGCAACAACTGCTGCGGATCCTGGAACGAAATGATAATTTTCAAGAGGCTTTTCTTTTTTACTCGAGTTCAAATCATTGGTCCGGGGTAAAGGAATGATATCCTAAGGAAGCAAAGCTAAAGTAATCCCGTCCGGAGACTATACTTTAAGGGGATTCGGGTTAGAATAATTCTACTCAAACAAAGTAAAGGTTGTGAGCCACGACACTTCTCTTCTAATATCCCGAGTGTTAGACGGAAGGTCAAGTCGAAAGCTAAAGCTAACGCTTACCTCGGATCAAGTCAGCACCACCCGCAGGTTCAGGAGAAAGCGAAGTTCTAAAGAAAAGAAAGAATCGAAGTTTTTGTAAGTTCAAAGGTCTTTTCGAACGGGGTTGTTGTTAGCCGTGGGTAGTTTGATGTACTGGTTTTAGGTGCAGGGTGGTGATGGAATCCTTCTTCTGCTCACCGGGATTTAAGGCTCCATCCGAATCAAGGAGAAGCCACAGTCTAAGAAAAGAAACAAAGGTAGAATGGAATTATGTACACAGAGTCAACACCTCTACCAATAAGGAATCAAGTAAAGTAATCGGTTGAACGCGGTCTAGGTAGAAGTCTTCCTATTCCTGCGTTGTGCCGGAAGTCTTGAAGACTTTCTTGATGCTAGGGAAGGGAGTAGCTATTGAATATAATAAAGTTCAGCAGTCCAGGCGGGAGGAGTTAATCTGTAATTCCCGTAGTTCCATAGGCAGGAAGCGCATCAACGAGTTTCCGTATCTCGGCAGTAGGGACCGAACTTCAAGCAATAGGGATCCGTGTTCAAGGCTAGGATCTATGTCATATGAATAGTAAGTTGCGCACCCGTCAAGCAGTTCTCACTCCAAGCAGGACTCTTCTATGGATTAGTGGGAAGGCGCAGGATAAGAGACGATTCGTCTATCTAAGTTGCTGACGAGCCAGTACTGTTCGTGGGCAAGCAAAGTTTAAACTCGCAATCCATTTCTACAGAACGGAGAAAGGTTATGCAGGCGGGTGTTCATTTGCAGTTGCTGGTCGGGGCCGTGGGGATGGAAAGAAAGATGAATAGTTCGGTTGGCCTTGGCCGGAGATGGAGACACAGGTGGGTAGGTAGAGAATACCTAGAGACAACTCTCTCTAAGCCCCGGGGGAAGCTCGATACAGACACATATCGAGATTGGCACGAAAGGGTTCACTCGAACTTTTGGGGTCTAAGACCGCACGGGAATGCATCCAGTCAATTCAGGATCATCAACATTTCTTAGACCTTGATCTTAAAGCGGTGACTTCAGCGACTTGCTCTCATTCTTTTCTCAAACAAAGGACTTCGCTGACTGGTCGCACTCATGCTGCTAGTTTAGTTCCTCCCTTGATCGCCCGTCTGTAATCTGTAATAGGGCACTCTGGGAAGATTATCTGCTTTTTCTCTTCCAACAAGGGATCCTGTTCATCCACTCAAGCGCATTGGATCGTTGGTTAGCGTGGGTGGGCATCTCACTCCCTAAAGTATTTACAATGTCACATTGGGCTTTGGCCGAGTGAACCCCTTTTGATAGACGAGCTTAAGCTAGGTTCAGAATAGATAGATGGGTGTGTAGAATGTGATACCTCATTTCGATGCATAGCCCTTTCATCAGTATGGGGCTGATTGAAGCTAGTAGGAGGGGCCCTTCTGAAAGCCCTAGTTTCAGGGTGTAAGGGAGAGAGGAATGAACCATCTAAGATGTTAGCTCCCTAGCGAATGTCTGAACCATTCTTAGCTCTTTTCTTGTTTGTGGTTCTCCGGCAGAGAGTCGAAGGTGGAAAGGCAAGGATGATACGATTATCATCAAATCAAAGGTGGAAGGAGATTCTCACTTCTTTTGCGAAAGACCATTCCCTTAAATGAAAAGCACATAAGCTCGCTCTACTACTTCGAATACGAGAAAGAGAATATAAGACAAAGAGATTCTTTACGGATTGGAATGCTAACGATTGATTCCCTTTCGGGCTCTTACACAGAAATGAAAGACTGAAAAGAGGAAGAGAAAGCAACTCTGACTCTGAAAGTAACCAACTTTCTAGAATAACTTCAATAAGTCATCCAATTACTTGCTTCGGAAGGAGGTGCACGGGCTAAGGGAAAAGCCAATGCCCCGGATACGACCGGAATTTACTTGGACTACTTCCAAGGTTTAACATAACGACTTCGACTTCCAATCCTTAAAAAAGAAAGAAGGGCAGACTGCCTACTTCAGCTACAATCAAAACAACCTTCACCCACAAAGAAAAGCACTGACTTACCAAGCCAGGAAGAAAGAAAATCTTGACTGCTGGCATTCAAGATTATCTGCATTTTAGTAAGTGTAGGCAAGAGACGCAGTCTGAGTCTTAGGAATAGCGAGTTATCCCTCCTGTCCGCAGAAGTTAATGCAACTGAACCATTCGCTACTCCTTTTTGTGTGACTGACCAACTCACTTACTTAATCTCGAATTTCATATTGAAAAAGGAGGAGGCACATCAAGGCTGAAGTCGAATCAAGCAAAGGTCCTCTGACACTGCTTTCCTGGGTGGGACTTGCACTTGCTTCTTTTAGAGAAGGCTTGGCTCTATTTATGCTATTTCCATCCACTTGGCTATGACTGTTCTTCGCGAGTCTCTTTACTTTCTTCCTGGGAATCAAATGCATATGAAAAAAGAAAGAAGAGTTCAACCATTAGATTATGAGAAGAGTGGCAAGAAGTGAATCCATATGAAACCTTTCCTCGCCTGGTGGCTTGGGCTACGGTCCTACCAAGTACATCATCCGAACGAACTAGGTTCTATTGATTTGTAGGACACTCGATCCGTTTCAGCTAAGCTAATATTTTAGATATAAATGAAATAAACGCTGTCACTTTCAGCGAGGAGATTCACGTGCTGCTGAGAACCATTCCATAATGGAGGACTTTATAACATCAACCGACTGTAGCCAGGTAGCACTTCTAAAATCTTTCTTGGCGAGTCACCACTGTCTCTCTTCGATCGAGCCCCCTGTATGCCCTACCCCTCCGCCGAGGGAAGAGGAAGAAAAGACCCGTCCCTAATGAAAAGAAGAAGTTAGCAATCCAACCATGTTACCAGAGGTGGAACTATACGTTTAACTGGGCGATCGCTATTTTCTATTCGGGTCGCTAAGGCTTTACCACGGCAGACTCTACAAAATGGATTCCAATTCCATCTTTCCGAGAAAGAAGAGATGAACGGGCTTTTTCGGTGTGGAAGATTTTTAAAGTAAAGGTTCGAGCATATTGTAGACGGAGAAACTACTTTTTTTAGGAATTGACCTTTCACCCAGGAGTTCTACTATCGGCCAAGGCAGAGGTAGAAGGCTCTCGTCGCTCAGGAAGCAACTACTGATCCCAGACCTGCACCAACAAGGATTTCACTGAAACTTTAGCTCAACAGCTTAAGGGCTACTATATCTCATCCCCACGAGGGAAGATCTAGTGATAGAGGAAAACGCGAGAATGAAGGTTTGTAAGACTATTACACCATAAAATTATGTATCTTCACGCGCATCAGTAGGAAAGAACCGGGCACGGTAAATCCGCTCATCCTGGCTTCAAATCCTAGCTTGAGTTGCCACGGGAACCTTAGCGCCGCGTGTGTGTTGTGGGAAGGTCCTCCAAGGAAGAGGCATAGAAAGAGTGAGAAAGCTCAATCCAAGAGAATCACAACTGTCGAATCTCGTGCTTAAGCAATAAGAAAATTTTCTTATTGCAGGGACATATATTGGGTAAAGACTAGGAGCAATTCCGTGTTTCAGGGAATAAGGTAACAAAGGATCCATGGAACGTAGAAGGGAGGATTTCATACCCGGTTAGGTCTATTGTCCCGCTTTCCTTGGACAAAAGGAAAATAGATAGTTAGTGAGTGTCAGTGCATGTCCCCAGTCCCACCCCGGGGAGTCTGCATTTCCATTTCCTTTGTAAAGCCATCACTGAGGCACATCAGCCTTTATTTAATCCGACTACTCACTTAGTCAAGCACTCAATCGCTTTGAGCCTTGGGCTAAATCATTTCCCTTTCAAAGTACAAGACAACAAGCCCAGCAAAAAGGGAAAGTGGTAAGATCTTAGATCTTGATATTACGATATCTTCCTCAAAAGGCAGGTTGTCCAAAGACGATTGGGGAACTACGAGTGAGAAGGGTAATAGGCGCACTCAGGCAAGCATTGAAGCTTGGTATTAGGAGGTCGGGTCTTCCTCAAGTGCAATAAAGGTCAAACGATTTATTCTACATAGGGGATTCCGCTTTGTCGCCTAGTAAGAAAGAGAGAGGACGGAATTTTCTTGAGAATGGACCTGTCCCGAGGATAGGCAAGCATGAGTTCAACAGAAGTCATCTCTCTGACACTGGCTGTTCTTTCTACCTAAACCTGCTTTTTGGCTTCTATCATCAAAGATAGGTGTGAGCTAAAGACTTTTCTCGATAAACCCGTCTCAGATCTTCTCTACTGTTTTGGCTGCTTTCTTTCATATGGGTGTAAGGTTCTAACTCAGAAAGAAAGTCAAGTATAGTCGTTCTCTCTTCCTGACCCTTCGGCCAAGCCGCTTTGTCTGTTCATTGGATTGATGTCAGATAGCTTTTCCCAACCGCTGTCATGTCGTCCCGCTACGCTAGTTCTACTGTGCTTTCCTTCCTTGGCCTAAGAAAGATCGGAAGAATAGACAAAGACTGGTATCATGCCTTTTGAAAGAAGGGCAACTCTTTCATCTCCTGCTGCATGCCCAGTAATGAAAGCTCCATATGGGAATCCTTCCCTTTCCCTAAAGGTCTTGTGAACGGAGTCGAGATAGGGTATGGACAGTCTCCCATAACAAGAATAGGAATACGCGAGCCTTCCAGATGTGTTTTATTTCCTACTAGAGAAAGAAGGCTTCTATCACGAGTTTATTCCGGGTCTGAAAAATCTTCCATTTTTTGGTTAGAAAACGAGCTTCTGGCAAAGCATCGGGAGGGAGTGTCATTGACCCGGAGGAAAAGGGAAAGTTGGCCCATACGACTTCCACCGCTAACCGATACGGCAATGGGTATAGACCTCTTACCTCCGCTGCTTACCCAATGGACCGCTTAGAATAGACCGAATCGAAGTCGGTAAGCATTCCAAGTTTTCCAGGCTGCCCATTCTCTTTGTATGAAATGTCGTAGGGAAAGCCGTCCAGTACTACATCCGTAAACCTTCCATGTATTGCAGTCGTTCGTCAGGGAATGTGTACTAGCCCCCATGGGAACTCCCTTCAGGGGAATTTGCCTTGACTTCTATTCTATTACGTACAAGTGGGCCAGCCAGTCTTCGATTCTATTCCTAAGATCCATCTTTTGTTGTAAGCCTTCCAGTGGTCTAAGGTTTACATATGAAATATCTAGATTTGGTGATATGATCTAAGGCAGGGTCTTTCAAAAGAAAAATGGAAGTCCAACAATCTTGCTTTCTTGGTCTCCTTAATCCTGGTACTTTTTCGATGAATCGTCTGATTCTTTGTCGGGGAAGAGTTTTGCTTGCATTACAAAAGCTTTCTTGGACTTTTTTATTTATCTTGAAATGAAAAATTGTCTTAACCTCCTCCAAGCCCCTTTATCAATACAAGAGGGCGTCGGAATCGGGGCAAGCTATAAATCAAAAAAAGTATGGTTGTTGGTAAAGTTCCGGAAGATAGGAAGCAGGCAATTGTGGAGCATATATTGGGAATGAAGGAGACGCTAGTCTTACTCGGATGCCTTATTAAAATAGGGGGTGCGAACATATACAAGGGCAGGTGTAGCATCTCCCTCTAATTGTGAAAGAATTAGAGCTAGTGGGTTACAAGGCATTTCTCTCTCTCCGGCTTGTTGAAGGATCCAACTTGGAAAATCAGTAATTTCTTTCTTACTCATATTTTGGATGCTTTCATTTCCATTTCAGGGAAATGTTCATCATGTATATGAGTTGTCTGGCGATCCGGAAAAGGGTTGGTAGCTGGGGATGAAGTTTTCTGCCCACTGGAAGAAGGGGGTCTTGGCATCAGGCGTATGGAAGAAAGAAGCAAAGCTTGCATGATGAAGCTCGCGTGATGCTGTCTAACTAGCAATTATACTTAGGCTGCCCGGCCATGTGCCGAAATCCATACTTGTCTTTCTTATAACCCTTTTCTTTGGCTGGGGACGAATGGCATCTTTTTTTTGCCTGCTAGTAGTCCCAATAGCCAAGATCTCTTCCCGCGTATACCTTCCCCACACAAGTGGTTCTTTATCCTTCTTTCCTGAGATAGTAGGAAGGCCATACGGGCCCTCTTCAAAGGCCGATTGGATATAGAAAGTTTTGAAGTGGAAAGGAAGATGTTCAGTCAATGGCAAATTTCCTATTCATTATAGGCGTTGCACCGACCTTAACTGGCTCTAACTGAGAACAAACATAACAAAAGAAATCACGGATCATTGTATAGAAAGTGATTTCACGACCCTGTCCAATCTTCAACTCTTCCCATGTCTTGATTCTGCAGAGTCCCTTCTCAAGGTCAGCATACCTCCGGCGCCACCAAAGCGTAGCATCATCGATTAAGTATGAGATTGCCGTCTTGACCTTTTCTTCCTCATCCTCCATCTTGGTTGGAAGCCTTGAAGTCTGGCTCCATCCGCCAAAGAAAGTTCTCCAAAGCTTTAGCATCCCTCACTACATTCTATGGCTTGCGTTCGGGGATCCTGACTCTTGGAGTTGGGAGAGTGCATGACACTCCGTTGGCCACTGCCCTCTCAAGGCAAGGATTGAAACCTTGATTCTCAGCTTCTCCTTAGTTGCTTTGAGCCCCTCTACTTCTTCCTTGAGTGATGTCTCCACACGAGCCATCCCTGCCTTGACCTCCTCCAAGGCAATCGTCGAAGGCACTCTCAAGTCCTTCTTGGTTGGATTCAAGCTCCTAAAGATATTCCTCTCCATCCGTCACATTGAGCTTCAATTCTCCCACGCCTGTCTCCAATTTCCGCTGACTTGGACCTCTTTCTTTGGTTGATCGTCAGACGGCCTTGGGCCAGTAACCTTGGAGGATGCCATGGCTCCACAACCTCGCTCTGATACCTGGTGTAACTTATAGCTTGCCTAGCTAACTTGCCCGCGCGGCACTTGTGCAACGGACCTCTCTTGAGTAGAACCCTATCTAAGACAGAAGAGATGGAAGTTAGACGACATTAGCAAACTTAGTATTGGTTTTCAGCTATTGGTTAAATTGTTTCTATTAGGGCTTAGTTGCTAAGCGGCTGTCAGTGCAGGTGAACCGAACTCGTATGGCTAGTATGTATTGTTTCCGTCAGTAGTTATGCGTGCGAGATAGAGTACTTTCAGGAGTTCGCGAAGTCTATTAGTTGCTTGCTTTCATTTTGAGTCTTTCTCGCATGCGTGACCACCATTCTATCTTTTCCATCTTTTTTTGAGCTCCCCCTATATTAGTGTTCTTCTCGCGTCGAAGGATCGTCCTGTAACTACCTTTCCTTTATTTCTTTTTAGGGGTTTACTTTTTTCTTTTTCCTTTGCTGGAGGTCTTACTAGCCTTCCCTCCCGACTAAGATTTTGAGTTACCTGTCTATCATAAAAATTCCCCAGTATTGCTAGTTTTCTATCTTTCCTTATATAGTTTTATGGCTGGTCTTCCCCGCAGTTCTTTCTCATGTACTGCGTAGGGCCTCTCGGCTCCGTTCAGCTTCCTGCTCTCATAAGCAGCAAGCAACTGGATGGCCCTCAACAGCCACAAGTGCCATGAGTCTCCTGTCTCCTCTCTTGGAAGGCGAACTTCTGCCCACCCTTTCTTTGAACCTTGTCAATGATCGAACTTAAAGATATGAACTGAGTGCCATTTGATGAGTAACTGAGAACAAGGGAGAGGGATATGGAAAGGATGAAGTAATGAAAGACGAAGTCATTGCTAGTAGTAAGGACTTGTCACGATCCATTGGTTCATATAAAATCCATGTCCTAGGTGTATCAAAAAACATTCTTTTCGCTAAGCGTATATAATAAAATAGAGTGAAAGGTCCACCCCGAAAGGGGGTACTAACTAACAGCTGAGTCCTCTCCGAACCGCAGGAGATAGTTGCCCATCATACGGCTCACCAACTTCACTTGCCTCTATGGGAGACTCGCTCCGGGCAGGTTCGGATTACAATACACGGCTCTACGAAGGAAGGGGTTGGTGGGTTAGGAACGTTTTCAATATGATTCTTTTTCCGTATTTGTTCGATGAGAAATGCAAGACGAAAAAGGAACCCATCTTTTCGACTGGGAAATGCGAGTCTGTTTTGTCCACTTTCTCCATCCCTCTCTATCAAAATGATCCAACATTTAGGAAGGAAGGCGAGCTTGTTATTCTCGTGTTCGATCTCTGCCCCGCTCGTTGTCACCTATGTTGAAGAAAGGTTTGGAACCCTGTAGAGAATGAGGAGGGGCCAAGGATCTTCCTCTCAACAGTGCTTCTCGGGGCTCCACTCTCCCCCCCTGAAGAAGGCCCCGTTAGCCTGGGCGAGGGGATAGGGAATAAGGATGGAAGCCCCCTTAACTCTGCCAGGGACTGGACAGGGGTTAGCTCGCTCTGTAAATGTGTAGAGCCGAGTGTAGTGTGGTGTAGTAGTAGGCACTTCTAGGCCCCTTCCCGGCTACTGGACCACTCCAGTGCTTTGGGTACTACGGACCCTCTGCCATCCATTGCAGCAGAGCCGTTTCATGAGCGGGGGGGGGCTAAGCGCAGTTCTTTGAATCAAACGTTGAATGAAATCGATTCTTTTTTAGATATAAAAATATAAATCGGATAGGATAGATGGATGGATCTATCTTTCTATTAATATATAGATGACTAAAAAAAATGGATTTATATAGTTAAGTAGCGTAGCGCCCCAAATCCTTTGGCCAGGAAAGACTGCACTGCTTTGGGCCCAGGAAGCGAAGGGAATGAGCTCGGCTGCTTATCCTCCACACTGATTTTTCTCCGTGCCCGTTTCGCATGCGCTTCGCGCGCCATTGGCGCTTTGCTCTCCTCTTATTCTTCATTGGACGGTTCGGATGGACTTCGCCGTTCTTTCCCAACTAAAATATAAAAGGCTGTATCACATCGAGATGTCGATTCGTTTTCCGCCCCCAATGAGATGGGGAATTTGTAACCCCCTCTTTTGACTTTCGTTTGGACCCTTCATCTTTCTGAATGGAGGCCCGGCTCGCGTCGTTCCAACAACCGGCGGGGAGCACCTCAGTATACGATCGCGCGCAGTAACTGGGAGTCCTTTTTTTTACACCTAAGGCTTCCATTCACCAAACCAAGGTTCATCTCGTGTAGTGATTGTGGACTCGTACAAGGATATTGAGTAGACGGTTGATGTTTCAGACTCGACCCTATCTTTCGTAGCATGCATTCCCATCGGTGTCGCAACGGATTCGGTAAGCTACGTGTCCGGTGCACGGAGAACAGCCTTCGGTCCCCCAAACTGACTTACTCGTGGCAACCTTCCGGCCGCCCAACAACCTATAACGCTAGTCACTACTCCCACTGGGGCTAGGAAGTAAGCCCCACAACCCAAAGCGGCGAAGAACAAATAGAATTTGCTACAAAAGCCGGCTAACGGGGGTATTCCTACGTATGAGAACATAGTAATGGAGAAGGTAATAGCCGAAATAGGATTCGTTTTGGCTAGAGCGCCCAAATCTGCTATATATTTGACACGGGTTTGCCGTAATGCTAAAACTATGGCGAATGCATCTATCGTCATTAATGCATAAATTAAGATACCAATTAGTAGTGATTGAATTCCTTCTATGGTTCCACATGAGAAACCAGTACGAATATAACCTACATGTCCAATTGAACTATGAGCTAGAGGTCTTTTGACTTTCGTTTGGGCCATGGCGGCCAGTGCTCCTAAAATCATAGAAGCAATGCTGCAGAAACAGAAGATTTGTTGCAATGTAGCTCCATAGGAACCATAAATAGAAACACGTGAAATATTAGCAAAAATAGAGATTTTAGGCGCAATAGAAAGGAATGCTGTAACCGGGGTGGGTGAACCCTCATAGATATCAGGTGCCCACATATATAGAGTCAAAAGAGATATGGAGTCCGAAGGGGAGGGGGGTTTTCTTCGGGGCTCGAGAGATGGAATAGATAGGGCCAAAAAAGTTTTGAATTCGCCGCTGGGGAATTCACACGAAAGGGAACGAAGAATTCTCGACGAAAAAAAAGTGCTCTCTGAACCGAACGTGAAAGTAGTTTTCCATCAGACGGCTGTTCCCGTAACTCCACTCTTTTGATTATATATCCAAAAAGGTCCGCTCTTGGCCATTCCACACGCTGCCTAGCAGAGGCGTGGTTATCTCCAGTGGATTCTCTCTTTTTTAGTAGATGCCGAACCTGCTGCCCCATTGACTGACTAAGAAGGGGGCGGACGCAGCAGCTACATGGACCCCTTCCTTTCTGTTGTTGCCAGCGCTTTCCCGGGCCGAGAAAAAAAGGGCAGGCAAAGCCCGAAGGCTGCTATCCCAATAGGCCAGCGGGCGGAACGAGGGGAGGGCCCGGCAATCATACCACCGCGGTCGAAAAAGCGTGTTCCCTTCAGATAACACGCACCGTAGGCCTTCTTCGTTTTCGATGAAAAACAAAAAAAAATCTCGATCTCCGAAAGCGTTTTCCTTCCCCCGCCGCATCTCCCTTCGTCGAGCCTTTCCTTTAATGGTTGGGGGAAGCATTCCCTTATCTGAACTTGGCGGGCATTCTTTCCAGCCTTATTCATTCAATCAAATCAAATAGGGGGTGGGTTTGAACATAGGATAGGCTAGGCTCAAACATGATTTGAAGATCCTAGCTACGCCATACGTTCAATACAAAATCTGGAAAGCTGCGGGGATGACAAAAAGAGGGCGCTTTCCTGTGTTGCACTGAAAAAAAAGAAACCTAAGAGAAGACGCTCTTCTCTTAGGTTTCTTCCTCCCGCGCCCCCTAACTACTTAAGCGCCCGGCCCGCGTTAGAAGGGAAGATTAGCAAAGCGAGAAAAGACAGAGGGAGGGGGAGCAGCATCTTATTCTCTTCGCGAGAACTTCCGGATCGGAGAAGCATTCGGAACGGGCTCCGCGTTCATTTCGTTGGCAGAAACGATCCACAATCCATTCGGGGCTTCGGGGAACCAAAATAAGTCTTTCGACTTGATTCATAGATTGAATCAATGATAGATAGAAAAAAGAGATCTCGTTCATCTATCTTTTTTTCTCTACTCTCTCTCAAGAGGAATAGAATAGACATCCCCTTAGATGTCTATGTATCCTTTATCCATCCCCTTTTTTTTAGCGTTATATCTTATCTGCTCTCTCTAAAAAATGGAGAGAGAAAGAGCAGATGGATCCTATCCCCTATATCGAACACTAAATCCTATCTATTGATAGAAAGATCTTCGTCAAATACCGGACTTTGCCTGTTTTTTAGGAATTCCTAAGACTCATATCCAAGGCAGCTTACCACAAGCACCCCACCCCATACGACTAGTTGGGGTTCGCCTTTTTAATCAAACAAAGTAAGTATAATATAATAGAAGTAGTAGGGGCTTCATAGCGACTTTCATTCTAAAGGAAACCGAAGAACAAACCTTTAGTCAATAGGAGCCCTACTTCCCTCTTTGCGACCTCATCACTTCAAAGCGCAAACCAATTTCTTAGTCACCGGGCGGAGCGCACCTTAGGTACTTCAGTAGGGCGAGCTTTTTGATAGTGACTTCTTTCGTTTGGTAGGGCGACGAAAGAAAGGCTACTTCAATCTAGGAAACAGCCGGAAACTCGAGAGGGTCGCCTTTGGAAGCGTTTGCCGGTAACCAAAGCGTCACGACTCAACAAAAAGGAAGGAGTGACGCTGACTGAATCCAATCCATAAACCCGGAAACGAAACAAAGTTCGTTCCCTTTCAGTAGGTAAAGTAGGCATACGAACCCACTTTTGCTTTGCCTTAGACTCTATTGGAACAAAGCAAAGAAGGAGGCGGAATGGAGAAAGGACAAGGGCGGTCTTGCTTGGCGCAAAGGCTGCTGGTTCGGGGGTAGGGTACGGTACTAAAGGTCCTCGGACTTCCAGGCGGTTTTTCTTTTGGACAGCTGTTCACCGTTGGATCTCGCCAATACAGCCCCCTATAGTTTTCGTTACCGAGATATCTTTTTTTTCATTGTTCCCAGGGATTTTTTGGGTAATCCGCTCCCATGCTGCAAACAGTCAAATCTGAACTAAACCTTGTCGCTCTTCTTTCCTCGCGGGCAGGAAGCACACCAGCAGCGTGCGTTGCGTGATTCTACTGTGTTTTTTGCACTTGACTGGGTGGACAGTTGACCGGAAGAGAACTTCGATTCGCCCGGCCAGCAGGCGGGCGGCGTGCTTATCTTGTGTGACAACACTACAGAGCGAGTGGCTCTTCTAGGCGGGCAGCTGTGTGACAACACTACAGAGAAAGCGGCGCTTTCGTTTAACATGCTATGGTCTCAACGCCCTTACGAGATAGTGATGAGTTTCACGCGCTCTAAGCCCGGCCCGCGCGCGGTTAGGAAGATTGGCCGCAATCTGAGCGGTACCACCCACCCTACCCTACCACCTATAGGCGGCCGTCCGTTCTACAGCCGCCCGAAAAGGAACTGCAGTGATCTTGAATAGGGATCCTACAGCGATAGATAGAATCCCCATAAAAATACCACTAGATCGAGCACCAGTGATTTCGTATCCGGTCAAAATCTTGGCTAATTGATCGAAGTGGGTAGCTCCAGTAGACCCATAGATCATGGAACAAATAGGGTGGGTAGGCCCAACCACCACACTACACGTATAGACGCGAACCCCCCTCGTTACCGTACGTGCGACTCTCACCGCATACGGCTCGCACAAAGACTCCTAAATCCATCCCGAGCCTTTTCTTCCATTCCACCTCTCCTCTCCAATCCTCGATCAAACTTGCGTTCCCCAGGCGCTATGAAATGGGGGTCTTTCCTGCACGGTGAATAACGAAAGTGAGATCTTATGTTTGGGAGAGCGTGTCGGCACCAAATCATCCGGTGCTTTAAGGTAGTTATTGTGGCGGCGTCCCCGCTCACAACTCCATCCCTTAGTCGGGCGAGGGTTTCCAGGGGCTCCTCGCCCGTTAAGGTACGAGGATTGTCCAGGGCGCGCGCTCCACGGTTCAGCCAATCTCCACTTTGACTTCCATGAGATCTTCGGCCTCAATCCGGGCCATTGTGATCTCATGGGCGGAAGGAGAGTCGTATTTTGCCAAAAGTCGATTCTGTATAGATCGCACAGAATCTCCCCCTATAACCTCCTCCTCGTCGTATGGAAAGGGAACGACATGAGATGGACCGGCTTCAGCCTCCCCGGAAGCCACTGGATTAGCGGGACCCATAGCTTGTTCCCCCGGAAGCGGTTGATTGACCGATGAGGTACTTATACTACGCCCGGAACTGGCCGAATCTTCCACCATATCGGAAGTCTAAGTAAACAAATCCTCCAATTCGGATTCGGCAGCTCCGTGAGGCATCATGTAATTTGCCATGGATAGCCCTCCTTCGGTAGCGAATAATAAGGCCCCGTAGAGCGAATCCAATGGGAACGATGAGAGTAAGGGAGTAGCCACTCCGAAGTAAGAGTCTGGATAAGGCTTCCTTGCTCAGTGAGCAAGCAAGTCTCCAGACCAGAGTATCGAACGAAAGCCTCCTATATATATTATCCCCCTACCGGAAGCGAAGCTTCTGGCTCCCCCTTTGTTGTTGAATTTCCAATTCCTTCTTTTCGTTCTACTTAGGTGGAGCAATCCGAACTCTCGACAGAATATAAAAGAGCGTCTTCGAACCTGTGTAGACACCCTCAACGAACTCATGTGGACACTCCTCAGCCCGAGCCGAGGACAATCTCTCTAAAATACACATTAAGATGTTGACCCGTTTTTCTTTTCTTTGCTGATTCCTCTCAATTAAATTTCCCATGTTGCACTAAGTTACTTACGTATGTATGCATGCGGTCCGGGAACACTTTGGGGTGAACACCCATCCGAACAAGTAGGGTCAATAGTTCAGCATTTAGGCCGTAACATTTAGCAAAAAAAAAATATTTAACCCAACAAGTGCTCTCCGAACCAAGCTAGATAGTCTCCTATCACTAGGCTCACCAACCAACCTGGACTTTGATTCTGATTATTCCTACCGGCCGGATATCAAAACCATAAGGATTGTTTCCAGCCATGAGTTCCCATATTACATAAGCGCTCTTGGGTGGGCCATTCCATCAAATCTTTGAGAAGGGGCCCAATCTCGTATTTTATGGTCGGCGTGGCGATAGGCTTCGCTTCTACGACTGCCTCCCCAGCCGTTGCAAAGACTGAGCGAGAACGGTAAGGGGCGAAGAATGTCGTTGCGCGGGGATGCGATTAGCCAAGCTGGGGCAAACAAAGCCGTCCGGCCCCCTACCGGATTAGGAATGCGAAGGCCTTTCCTTCGAAATGAGACCGGGGAAATAAAGAGCTATGCTATTGACCGACCCTTTCGTAGTGACTTCGAATCAAGAGTCCTATCCTTTTTTCTCATTTTGTTTGAGGCGGGCCGAATAGAGAATGAAATGAAGAAATACGGGAAGAGTTCCAAACCTTTTTTTTGGGCTGCTCGCCCTACCGAAGTACTAAAGGCTTTCGAGGCTTACACCTCCCTATTACACGACCTAAAAAAAGGTAGCTTGCTGTAGCGCCCTTAGAAGAAATCTAAGCCTTTTGAAGCGCCAGTAGTGGTAGCTGTGGGTAGGGCTTTCGTTCTTATCGCTCCGGGTTTCTATCTATATGACCTCCGGGCGGTACAAAGTACACCTCTTACGTAGAGGCAGGTAGTAACCTAACCTTTAAGAGTTTGTTCAAGGGGGGAGCCCTCTTATCTATCAATGGAAAGATCTCCGTGCGTGGCGTGATAAGGAATCCTAGAAAAGATCGATTGAGACTCCCTCCCCGGTCCCACGAAGATCTCTACGTACTTGTCCAGTCCAGGACAACTGAGATCTTCCGGTCTGCGTGCGTGGGAGCAGCTCAAATAAAGAAGAGTCTGGTCTGAATTCAGGCCCGCCCGTCTGCTGCTAGATCCGGGAATGGCGCCAGGCGAGGGCGCCGCTATGCCCCGCAGCTCTGCAGCGGCCGGCCCCCGGACTATGCAAAAGAATCGAGGCCGGGGGGTCTCGCCCATAGTGGTTCCCCCCCGCCTTTGGTGATTGACCAAACAAAGAGGCCTAGATCTATGCCCCTTCATGAATCGAATGGTCCTTCGACCCCTTCATTTGATTCCGACGGCCGGCATAGATCTCATGAGACCCGCCCACTATTACTACGAAAAAAGCCCTGCCTTTTTCCTTCGCTACTAGGAGAGTAAGCAACTTCTATTAGCGCCGGACCTTGAGTCGAATTGATCGTGTCATGTGCAACGTCCATCAATGATGGTTCATTAATGTCCATTGATTTAGACTCCTTCCCCCTTCCCAACTACGAATAAGATCGAGAGGAGCCCCAAAAAACCAAGAACGAAAACGGAAGCCTTTCGATCGATTCACTCCCCATTCTCTCTTAAATAAAGCTCGCCCTCGAGCCCTGGGCAGGTCGGCCGGGTCTTTCCCTGTTGTTCTGTTCCCGCCACGAGAAAGACGCACAGAAGAGGTATGCCCAGCGCGCGGAGGATCCGTTGAGAGTGTTGTCTCGGTAGGGAACTTTACGATCTTTTCCCCTATTGTATTGAATCAATAAAAAAAAAGAGGTCAGTGCTACCTACGGCCCTCTATTGTTTGATCCAATATTGACCGGGGACGAGCCCCGACTTCCATAGGTCCTTGGTTTGACCTCCCGTAGCGGTCCTTGCTTTTAATAAAGCGGAGCGGGGCCAATTTATCGTACTTGCTCAGCGGTCAGCCCCCCTTTCGAATTACGTTAGGGGGGGTCTTTCGCTTTTGCCAGATCTAGAGAGATACTACGAGTCCTCCGTCCCAGATTCCATCGCCGCGGCCATCTGGTTCACCGGTACTACCAAAAAGTCTCATGCTTACGTGACTACTGTTACTGATGGATTATCTTGGACCCCGGTCGGTCGTGCTTCTGGTTTCCATTCCCATCATCATATTGATGATAAATCTCCTCGCGCTCTGCCATAAGAACTTGGAGTCCGTATCATGGTGAAGGTAAGGTAACGCTGTGATTCTTGCTCAAAAAACAGACCGAACGCGTTCGAGTTATTGGCTCGTCCAACCCGGCAGCATTCATGAGTCGCTCGTTCAACTGTCCCTCGGAGACACGGTCGAGAAGTACCATGCATGGTTGCCCCCCTCTCGGTCCCACCCAGCAAGATACGGCTCAGCCAAAAAACGTGAGCGCCCCTGCGCGAGCCTTATTTTCTTAGTAAAGTCAAGCTTTGGCTCCCTAAAGACTAAAGAAAGATATGGATAAAAAAAAGGGGGGACTTCTGCAACGGGCTATACCACCCAAACCAACTGAGGGAAGTCGCATCCGCCCCATCGCAAGCACCTACAATGTCATGATCACATTGGTTTCTTTTTTCTTTGGTAGTTCAACGGACGGTCGCCCCTCCAACAAGAAAAGGTATAAATATGGAAACTTCTCTGCCATTTGGATCGGAGAATTTATGGAGGAAATCGGCTTTTAAATTTCCAGAAACCACACGATTATATAGCCAAAGGGAATACGCCGCGCCTAAAATCATCCCAAGCGCTGCTAATGTGGCTACTAAGCTATTTCTTTGGAAAGCTCCTACTGAGATGGGAAATTCCCCGATAAAGCTGCTAGTACCAGGTGAACTCATATTGGCCAAAGTGGAAGAGAAGGAAATGGTAGAGAGATTCGGCATGGTGCTCACTAACCCTCCGTAATATCTAACAAGTCGAGTCTTATGTCGGTCATATAGAACACCAACACATAGAAAAAGGGCTGAAGGAACCAGTCCATGACTTAACATCGGTGGAATGCTACCTCCAATTCCCTGTATGTTCGATAGAGCCAAAGATTCCCCCCCCCCACTGATCGGAGTACGCCGATTACCCCCCGAACCGTACAAGATAGTTACCGCCTATCATACGGCTTTCTAACTTCACTTTTTTTTCTGGTCGTTCCGCTCTGTCGATCGATGGTAGTATAAGAGATCTGTAACCCCCCCTAAATTTTTTACATAAAGGTTCCTTCTACCCATAGTTAGCATGTATCTCCCCGGGTCATACTTGAGTATCACATCGTAGACCCCCACCCCAACTCTATCTTCCTTAGAAGTGAACCGGAAATAGTGCAGAGGTACTTTTCAATGCTGCGGGGACGAGACGACGTGACATACTACGATCACGTACAGAAGTGCTGCCCTTCGGCTCGGCAATATGGAACCTCTCAACAGCTCCCGTTCCTTTATGAGGTCCTATCGGGATAGGTAGGCCCAGCCCAAGCCTTTCCCCTCCCCCCTGCTTAGCGTTCCACTTGTGATCCTGGATGCAGTGGAGGATTTTAAAAAAAGCGCCCGAATGTTCCCCCTCCCTCCATAAGACCCTCTTTCTCTTTCCCCCTCGAGAAAGAGAAAGAAGATAAGAAAGGATTTCTTATCTTCTTTCATGTGAACGGCCCTATCTTGTATCGAAAGGTTTTTCGTGCTATACACCACGTTGAGAAAGACCGTAGTACCATACCTTTTTTTTTACCCCGAAAGGGAGGTCCTCCTTATGATGCTACGGACGGCTGTCCGAAGTGCAAGGGGTAAACTCGGACGAGGATAGGATTGCGCGCGCCGGGCCCTCCCTTCGGGTGTCATATTTTGGCCGAGTTTACCGTACCTCCGGCCCTTATGTTACGCGACCGTAATCTTTTTTTACGTTCCACCGCTGTTACGCCAGAAAGAAAAGGTTCCACACGAGCTCCCGTTCTGCGGCGTGGTGGCAGGACCGATAGGAGATTGGCTCCGGGTGTAGATAGGTTCAAATCCGCAGGAGTCATGCAAATACATAGGCCCCTTCCCCTATCTTTTAGATGAATGGGGTGGTTTTATAACGTTCCGATCTACGGTCCCTCGGAGCGAGGGGTTAGGCAGGTAGTATGGGCCCTCTGACTTCCAGCTATGTGTTGTGCGGCTCCCGCGAAGCGAATGAAGGGAAGCTCTTCGAGCTTACGCTTACTCTCAGCCTCTTTGATTGGTAGGCGGGCGGGCTAAGCCCCCCACTTAAGATTCCATTCATAAGGGTCATTTTCTGTTGTCGTGACGCTTTGGTTAGGCCGACTACTAGAGGTTACTTCTAGCTTCTATAGGGGCCTTTCCACTTTGGTGTAGTTTTCGTTTGTATTGGTACTTAATGAACATATCAAACAAAGGCGAGCAGTATAAGCCCTTCTCCGGCCTGGGAAAAGCAGCGAACTCTAGAAGCACGCTAGGGCGTTGTTCACCTTTGGACACGAACACTATTCCGTTCTCAGCGTAAACCCGCCTTAGAGATTGAACGGCAATAAGATAAGTCGACGTTCAATCTAAGACAGCGCTGATAGCTTGTAGTGAACAGCCCCCTTATTTACCATTTACCAACCGAAAGCAGCCTTTGGTACTTTACTTAAGTAGTTCAGGTTTGGAACCCTTGCAACTATGATAGAAAGCCGTTTGCTTGTTGCCAAACCCTTCGCCTTTCTTTTGTTTTGAATCAAAGTAGGTCGCGACTGTTGTATTTTTGTTTAGTAGGTCGGGGGAAGCTACCGCTTATACGACAGCTCTGCTTCCCCGTCTTGCTTCTGGCAAAGCTTCTACTTTGCTTGCTTCTCTCGCGCTTGCTTGCGCGAAGGCTTATAAAGTCCTTTTCGCTAGGTCCAAAAGCTTCCGTCAAAGCGAAAGATCTGATCCAACTGAAATCCCGCATATCCGCTGCGCTCAATATGCGGCTACGGCTAGGCGATCATATCGTGCCATAAAACTCTTTTTTATGTATAGAGAGACCCCCTAGATATACAGATAGAATAGATGTTCATGGATAGACAGACATTCCATTGATTCTTAGTTTTGGGGCTCGTCGATCCAAATGAATCATTCTTGTGGTCTCTCTTCGCCCTCCGCCCCAAAACTTACCCACAGCACAGCGCCCATTCGCTTCGCGCGCGGGAAGGCAACGAAGTTCAGTTCATGAGACCGCGGCGGAGTGGAGCAGCCGCGACACGAAGTTCCTTACCTTAGCTGGATCTCGCTGGTGCCACCTAAACGGTAAGTAGGCGACGGATGTGTGACGTTTGGAGTTGTCGTTCGTGCACCTGTCCCCAATGGAAGAATGAGTGATCCGTTCCCCTGCGGATCATGGCCTTACCACTCGGTCCCCGATGGCCAGCGGGGGATTCGGTATAGCAGCTTACGTTTTTTTGCGCTGCGCGTTCCCGCTGGACTGGACACGTGTTAGCTTTAGGAAGTATGGTTCCGAAAGTGACTTCGGTTCGCCAGTTCAGGCTCAACTCCTCGCTTTACGTTAGCGGACCTACACTACAGGTCGGGCCGGGGCTCTGCGCTCTTTCTTTCTGTGTGGGACGATGCCGGGGAGAGAAGGGAATGCGTCGAGGCGGCGAACAACAACAACACAACTACATTTTGGCTTTTCCCTCCATCCATGAGATGAGCCCAGTGCATTGGACCGATGGATAAGAGAACTGAGCTGGCCTAAAGCTTGGGCGCTCTACGTACGATGTAGACTCCATCAGATACATATCGATTTCTTTCTGATGGATCAAGAAGAGTTGTCTTCTCAATAGATAGAAAGAGGAGATTTCCCCTTATTCTTGATGGATTCCCTCTATTTCATAGATACTCTTTCGATCTATCAGAACGGATCAGGCTATCTATCAATCGATTTGAAAATAGCACGTTCATCTCGCTTTTCGTTCATTTCCGCCACGCCAACCCACAATAATAAGAAGCAGCTAGAAGCGCTTCTAGCCCTTTAATTCTTATTCACGAATGAATTGGGAAAGCCAACACAAAGATTCGATTCTGACTTCGTAGAGCCGGTGCTGCTGTTGCCTGCGCGTAGGGCCCACTCCCGTCCCGGGGCGCTAAGGGGCTTTTGTTTTTGGAACAGACGGCAATGTTTTGCTGACGCCTTGAATCAAGTGTTGCGACATGCTATGTTTTCTCCCCCATTGCTAGTAGGTTGATGGGTCGCACGCCCGGCACACATGTTTTGGCCTTGTCTTGTGTGTCCATAACTAAAAATAGGTGACCTAACGGCCGCCGCCCGACTAAACATACCAATAGTCACCAGATTCATATGGGCTACTGAGGAGTAAGCAATGATCTTCTTAAGATCGATCTGTCTTGAAGTGGTCAAGGAAGTATATATTATAGCAATCGCGCTTGGAGTATAAATGAAAGGAGTGGAACAAAGTGTTGCTTCGGGAAACATGGGTATTGAAAATCTTAAAAACCCGTGGGTTCCCAATTTTGAAGGAATTCCTGCCAAGATGACGGATCCTGCCGTAGGTGCCTCTACATGAGCTTCGGGTAACCAAATATGAACAGGTACCATAGGCACTTTGACGGCGAAAGCGGCGAAAGAAGCAATCCATAGAAAGATTTGGCGCCGCTCACTAAATTCTGTGGTTAATGAGATTTGTAAATCGGCGGTCCCTGTTTGGAAAAGAATCAACAGAATAGCTAATAGCATAAAAACAGATCCAAGTAAAGTATAAAGGAAAAACTGATATGCTGCCTTGATCTTTCTTTGTCTCGAACCCCATACCCCTATAATAATGGTAGAGTAAGGGGTGGCCCCAAAGCGGTATTTACCGGTGGTGGTTGGTCGAAGCTCCAGTAGGTAGCCACTCCCTTCTCAGGGAACCGTACGTGAGACTTCCGCATCATACGGCTCCGTCCCGAGCTTCCGTCGTCGGCCCTTGTCATTAGACCACTATCTATGCATGTATATTAAGCCTGGACTCTCGAATCTTTTGCTTCTCGGGTGGTGGCGAACAATGCAGCTTGCGTTGCGGGAGATGCCCGCCGGCCCGCTTCTCGCCCGAAATAACCGCTCACTAGCTAGCCGGACTAGAGGGGGGGCCCTATCTGGAGACATACTGAAAACCATGCCTTTCGAACCGAACGCAACGCCCGTCTTCCAAATCCAAAACAAAAAAGGGCTCGTTGGGAAGAAAGATGGAGTGCGGCCTGTAGAGCACATGTAACGCACAGTCGGTTGCTCACGCAGTGGATCTCTCTCTAGATATCTAGAGAGAGATGTGAAAGTAAGAGCCTTTTTTTTGATGGCCGCCCCCCCGACTTACGGCTTTACGCTACTACTACTGTGATGTGAGCGGTTCCAATTGGTTTTTGTTTCCCAATTCTCCTGGCCGGAACTTGTATGCAGCACTTATACAAAGGTGCATGCATAAAGGTTTGGAACTCTTTTCTTATCTGAATCTTCAAGAAAGACAGGACCCTACCCTATTCTCGAACCCTCTACCGAGCTTAACCCTGCCCGCATTTCTTTTTTTTCTTTGGGGGCCAAAGAAATGTCTCCACCTGCTGCCAACAGTCTTTCTTCGGAATTCTACTGAACGGGTCGATCCTCCCCTCCCGTTTGTTTTAGCAACTTATCCTAAGGTCTCCTCACCAAGAGCTCCCCGGCGACGACAGAGGAAGCAACCCGCCTGCTGTGGCGGGGCGGCTTTTTTTTTTCACAATAAGACCTGGACGATTATCCCTACCCTCGGTAGCTTACGAGTTTACGTCCATCCCTGGTTGGGTACAGTTTCCTTTCGATTTATCCCTTGTAGCCGTTACCCCGAATTCGCGCAAGTGTGTCCACACCCCCCAAACTGACTTGACGAGGAATCCATTCTCGCGAACAAACACAACCCCTACACACACCTAGGAGCACCCCTTCCTGCATATCCATACAAGACCCGAGTAGGCGGGTCGAGGTCCTACGAGGTACCCACTACTCGGAGTACCCTCCCCAAAAAAGATGTGTCTGTCAGGTTCGGTTCGTCTTAGTTGGGTTGGGCGGGTTCGACCAGAAATGCTATGCTTACGCACAAGACTACCCCTCTTCCCGAAAGCTTCGCGGGGACTACTTTACGACGGACGACCGCCCGTAGGGGGTTTACTGCACAAGGCCCCTGCAGAGGAAAAGCTTTATCCCAGCGAATAGAAGATGCTCAGCTCCGCACAACATAGGGATTAGCACGCTTTCGGGAAGAACATAGAATAGTAGAGGATCCAGCATGCGGAACACGGCGATCATTAGAAATTCACGAATTAGAGATGCTGTAATATACTCTTTCCCATAACTTCTCATACCAGACCAACCCACTAAAATACAAATAGGGATCAGAAATGTGGTCAATATCACGAAGAAAAAAGAGAGACCGTCTATACCCAAATTCAAATTGATGTTTTCATAAGGAAGCCATCGAAGGCTTTCCACAAATTGAGATTTGGCCGTAGAAGGATCGAATTGTATCCGAGGAACAGGGGAATACAAAAAAGTAATAAGAGAGGCACACAGACCAATCAATCGTATCGGTCGTATTCTTGAATTTGGAATGAAAAGAGGAATAATGCTTCCTAGCACGGGACACAGAATAGGACCACTTAGATCAGAATAGCATTCACAGAAATGTTCTAACATAGAGTAGAATCGAACATGGAAGAGATTAGTTGACAACAGTAAAAAGATGGGCGCCTAATTCCAATACAATAGGGGTCTATCAGTGCAAGTCAGCTGAACACCGTGATTGATGAGTGGGTAGGTGGGTTAGGTGCGCCTCTCGTCCAGTGGGAAGTATTGAGGCGAGTCTCCTCCCCCCCTTCCTTTTCCTCTCTCCTTTTGCTTGTGCTTCTACCCGGGCTTTTCATTTTTATAGATAGAGACCCGAGGAAATTTTTCTAAGATTAATTGCTCGATTTTGCATGCTCTGCTCCCAAAATGCAGAGAGACTTTCGAGGGCAGATCCGGGTTGGTCCGGAAAGTCATGGGAGAGGCGGGCTAAGTGAAATAAAAGATAAATGGAGCTATGTCGACTTACGTACGTCTCGTTGACCAAACGATCGGGTATACCACGCCACGTATCATCCCCTCTTTCTATAGAGGAGAGATAAAGAAAAAGAAAAGATATAGCGATCGTGCCGTAAGACCTTGTTCCTTTCTACTTGACGTTATTTTCCTCGGTTTTTTTTACATTACATAAGGCCTTTAGTTTAGGGCTTACTTAGCGCTTGCGCTAAGGATCTAATCAGAGTAAAACTTGGATTTTAAAAAAAAAACCTTTCCCTTATTAGCCGGAATACAAACAAGTGTACTCCTTGATCTTTAGTAAAGGCGGATTCAGCCAAAAAAAATCTTTTTTTTTTTAAAAAAGTCTCAACGTCCTCGTTGAGAGTCGCTCTGCGAGACGTCCAGTAGTCTCTGACTTGGTCTTAGAATCGTAAGTTTCAGCCCGTTCCCAGCTTGCCTCGCTCTCAGGTTGGCCCTTCTACTTGACTAAGTAGTATTCTACTCGTGCAGTGGGTGTATGGGCTAGCCCATGGTGCGGTCAGCTATGATATATATACTCTTTTTCTTTCTTAGTAAGTTAATCTACAACATCTGGTGGTGCCCTCGTGGGCTGGGCACGTTCCTCTCTGGGTCGGTCTGGTCTAATCGAAGTCAACTGACTCACATGGAATACGGGGTGAGTTTTAACCGAGCTGATCGCTTGAGTCTATAGGCTACCTCTCCTATCCGCTTCTCTACAAGGTCTACTTTCTTCTTCCTTCAGACCGGGCCAAGCCTTTAGTTGAAGTAGGTTTGGGCTAGGTCGTTGCGCTCCTTCGTCTTGGCAAAAAAGTAGGCTGATGGGCAAGCCTCCTCCTGCCGCAATGGTGTGGGGCGTCAGAGGCTGTTGCCCCGTGGCCAACTCGAAGGGGCTGAAGTTCGACGCAGAGCTTTTTGGTTGTTAATTTATAGCAGCACTGAGCTACATCCAACAGCTCCGGTCCTTCTGGTTGGTTT
>NW_028196916.1:12500-30000 GCF_037176805.1 Vigna unguiculata
TGACCAATAGGAACTCGAAGTTTCCTTCGTAACTCGTCAAATTTCTTCACAGCGGCTCCCTTCCATGCCTCATTTCATAGGGAACCTCAAACTGGCTCTATTTCATTATATTACATCCATAAACTAATTCCATTCATTTAATATCCCTATCTTTGGTGTTATTGAGATAAGAGATGTCGTTTCTATTTCTAGTCTATCTATTTCTATAAATGGAAAATTATGCAAAATTGAAAATTGAAAAATCGTTATATAATAATCCAAAAATTGCAATAGAAAAGAAAAAGAGAGGTTTGAGATGATTTTTCAATCTTTTATACTGGAGAATCTAGTATTCTTATGCATGAAGATAATGAATTCGATAGTTGTGGTCGGACTCTATTATGGATTTATGACCACATTTTCCATAGGGCCCTCTTATCTCTTCCTTCTTCGAGCTAGACTTGTGGAAGAAGGAACCGAGAAGAAAATAGCAGCAACAACTGGGTTTATTACGGGACAGCTCATAATGTTCATGTCTATCTATTATGCGCCTTTGCATTTAGCATTGGGTAGACCCCATACAATAACTGTCATAGCTATACCCTATCTTTTATTTCAGTTCTTCGGCAATAGTCAAAAAAACTTTTTGAATTATGGATACAAGAATCCAAATTCAATACGTAATTTTAGTATTCAAAGAAGATTCTTTCAGAATCTTCTTTTTCAATTTTTAAATCCCCTTTTCTTACCGAGTTCCATATTCATGAGATTCATCAATATTTATTTGTTTCGATGTAACAATAAAATTACTAGAAAGATTAATATATCTAGAATATACAATAATATATACGAAGCTATTCGCCCCCCCCCCACATATTTGATAGCTTCTCCTAGAAAAAAACTTGTAATACCTATTCCATTCGTAATTCCATCAATTCTTTTTTTATCAAAAAAAGAATTTAATTTCACTAATCTTCTGATACTAGCAATTAAAGATTTTTCATAAAAAAGATCTATATAACCATGATTATACGACCAATTATATATGATATTTTGAAAATGATCGGCAACATTTTTTTTAAGAAAACTTTTTTCAAATAAATTTAATAAATTCAAATTTTTTAAATAGGAATAAACCGATTTGTAAAAAAAAGACGCTAGAAATATTCCCCAAAAAGTGAAACTCAAAGAAAAAGTTGCGTTTGTGAAAAATTCATAATAATTCATAAAATTTTCTGAATCTTTATGTAAAAGATCTATAAACGGAATTAACAATTTTGATAAAATATCCAAATGTATTCCGTCTTGACTGAAAGAAATTCCTACAGCACCAACGAATAAAGTAAAGAGCGCTAAAATAAGCATAGAAAATCGCATAGTATTGTTAGATTCATTAGGATATAAACAAGCAGTTTTTTTAGTGCCAAAATGCATAATACCAAAAACAAGATGTTTTATATTTTTAATATTTTGATTAACGCGATGTAGATATCTCTTCCGGATAAAAAAAGAAGTTATTTCATTCTTTTTTATTTTTAGTAAAACTAAGAAAAAATTTTCGTTTTTTCTTTTAAGTTTTACTTGTTTCTTCCCCCATAAAGATATTGAATAGAATGAACTATTTTTTTTTCCATTAAAATTCAAAAAATGAACGTTTAAATATCCCTCAAAAACAAGTAAATAAATTCGAAACATATAAAATGCAGTTAATCCTGCTGCAGAACAAGCTATTATTGCAAAAATTGGTGAATACAACCAACTATCATTAAGAATCTCATCCTTAGACCAAAAACAGGCAAAGGGTGGAATACCGCAAAGAGAGAGTGTACCCACTAAAAAAAAAGTTTTTGTAATTGGTACATGTTTTGTTAAACCGCCCATAAAAACCATATTTTGACTTTTAGCTGGAGAATATCCGACAAGAGCTTCCATTGAATGAATAATGGATCCAGATCCTAAAAACAACAATGCTTTTGAATAAGCATGAGTAATCAAATGAAATAAAGCACCTCGATAAGATCCCATACCCAAAGCTAACATCATATAACCCAATTGAGACATTGTAGAATAGGCCAAATTTTTCTTAATATCTTTTTGAGCAATAGCTAAAGTAGCTCCTAATATTACTGTTATTATACCTATAAAAGCTATTGCGTTCATTATTTTGGGTAGCACTATGAAAAGAGGAAAAAGACGAGCCACAAGAAAAATTCCAGCGGCTACCATAGTAGCAGCATGTATAAGGGCAGAAATTGGAGTAGGTCCCTCCATAGCATCGGGTAGCCATACATGAAGAGGAAATTGGGCAGATTTTGCAACTGAGCCACAAAATAGCAAGAGGGCAAACAGAGTAAAAAAAAAAATATTCATTTCATTTTTAGAAATCAAATTATTTATAATTTGAAACAAATGCCGAAATTCCAAACTACCCGTTATCCAATAAAGACCTAAAATTCCCAATAATAAACCAAAATCCCCTACACGATTCGTTACAAATGCTTTTTGACAAGCATTTGCCGCAATAGGGCGGGTGAACCAAAAGCCTATTAATAAATAAGAACACATTCCAATTAATTCCCAAAAAAAATAAATTTGTATCAAATTCGAACTAGTAACTAATCCCAACATTGAAATATTAAAAAGAGTAAGATAAGCAAAAAATCTCAAATATCCTTGATCATGAGACATATAATTATCACTATAAATAAGAACGAGAATGCCAACCGTAGTAATTAATATTGACATAATAGAAGTAAGTGAATCGATCAAGTACCCAAACTCTAAAGAAATATCATTATTTATGGTCCAAGACCATACATATTGAAAAAACAAACTATTCTTGATTTGATGAATAGACAAATCAAGCGAAAAAATCATAACTATAGTTAACAATAAGATACTAGGAAAAGCCCAAATACGGCGAATATTTTTCGTTGCAGTGGGAAAAAGTAGAAGTCCCACTCCTATTAACATCGGAACTGGGAATGGAATAAAAGGTATGATCCATGAATATTGATGTGTATATTCCATACAATAAAGAAAAAAAATTAGGATTCTAATGAATTTGGTTTCTTAGGTTTTTCTTTTATCTTTTTTGTAAAGTAAAGGAATGGTTTCGGTTAATAACAAAGAAAGATAGAATTTAATAAAATAGAATAATCGATTATTCATTATTCTGACTCTTTGGACAATATTTTTTGAACATTGGTTTAGTTCATTAAATTTAACTTAACTAATTAAGTTTTTATTACAATAAGAAATAGCGATTTGGGGAAAACTTTCTAAAAAGTATTATATTCTTATTATAAATATAATAAAAACAAAAATGGAAATTCAAATATATAAAATATATGTCTAATTAGAGATAAACTTAATTTTCATTTACCGCAAAATGTCTTTCACATAAAATTCTATAACAATAAAAAACTATACTAATTCTATGGCAGTTCCAAAAAAGCGCACGTCTATATCAAAAAAACTTATTCGGAACACTTTATGGAAAAAGAAGGGATATTTTACAGCATTAAAAGCTTTTTCATTAGGGCAATCTATTTTTACGGGGAATTCAAAAAGCTTTTTCTGTAACAAATATAAACGTTAGAATAATTTCAATTAACTGGATTCAACGACTCTTTTTTAAATACAAAAATATGAATATAAAATTGATATAGAATATAAGATTCAGTTATGAATTTAGGATATTTACATTCTATATTATGATATTTACATTCTATATTTAATAGATTCTAATAGAATTCTTTAAAATTATTTTATTGAATGTTTAGTAAACAAATATTGTGTTTTAATTGATTCTTTGAATCTCGACAATTGACTAAAATTGGGTTATTATGGTTTCGAGTCAGCCGCTATGGTGAAATTGGTAGACACGCTGCTCTTAGGAAGCAGTGCTAGAGCATCTCGGTTCGAGTCCGAGTAGCGGCATCTTATCTTCTAAAAAAAAGTTCCTATAAAGAATTATTATTTCTATTCCAAGTATTTCTATTTTTTCATTCTATATGGTATTTTCCACTTTAGAGCATATATTAACTCATATATCCTTTTCGGTCGTATCTATTTTAATTTCAATTCATTTGATAACCTTATTATTAGGCAATGAAATCATAGGATTATACAATTTGTTCAAAAAAGGCATGATAATAACCTTTTTTTGTATCACAGGATTGTTAGTTACTCGTTGGATTTTTTCAGGCCATTTACCATTTAGTAATTTATATGAATCATTAATATTTCTTTCATGGACTTTTTCTATCTTTTATATGGTTCTTTGCTTCAAAAAACAAAAAAATGACTATTTCAATACAATAATAACACCAAGTATTCTTTTTACCCAAGGCTTTGCTACTTCGGGTCTTTTAACCGAAATGCATGAATCCTTAAAATTAGTGCCTGCTTTACAGTCCCATTGGTTAATGATGCACGTAAGTATGATGATATTGGGTTATACAACTCTTTTATGTGGATCATTAATATCAGTGGCTATTTTAGTCATTACATTTCAAGAACTCATACAAATTCTTGGTAAAAGCAAGACTTTGTTTTTTTTTAATGAATCCTTTTCTTTTGCTGAAATCAAATATATGAATATGAATGATAAAAAGAATATTTTACAACAAACTCCTTTTCCGTTTTATTCGTCTTATAGAAATTATTATAGATATCAATTTATTCAACAATTGGATCGTTGGGGTTACCGTACTATTAGTCTAGGTTTTATCTTTTTAACAATAGGTAATATATCTGGAGCAGTATGGGCTAATGAGGCATGGGGATCATATTGGAATTGGGATCCAAAGGAAACTTGGGCTTTTATTACTTGGACTATTTTCGCAATTTATTTACATACTAGAAAAAATAAAAAATTGGAATATAGAAATTCTTCAATAGTGGCCTCCATAGGCTTTCTTATAATTTGGATATGTTATTTAGGGATAAATCTTTTAGGAATAGGACTACATAGTTATGGTTCATTTACACCTAATTAATTTAAAAAAATTCACAAATATTGGGAACATTCTATAGAATAAGAAAAAAAACTCCCAATAAAATGATTAAGACCCCATTGAATCAAGTAATGTAATATTGATTCAAGGGGTTCTCACAAACAACAAAAATATTCAATTAGAATTCAATTTCATTTTTATGTAATTAAGAAAATACAAAAAGAAATCCATTTTTTTTTATTGTGCATCGGATTGATTTCTATTTTTTCTTTTTCATTTATTCCCAAAAACTATCTATAAAAAATGAGAGAGAATAGCTTCAACCTTGTCAGCCGAAATTGAAAAAATAAAATCTGGATAAATGCCAATACTTATTACGGGTATAAGGATAGAAATTGAAATAAATAATTCTCGTGGCCCCGAATCAAAAAAATAAGAATTTTGTTTATTAAAAAGCTTGTATCCATAAAACATTTGACGTAAGATAGATAATAAATAAATAGGAGTTAATATCATTCCAATTGCAGTTACAAAAGTTATGAGTATTTTTGTGATGAAAAGATATTTTTGATTGGTAATTATTCCCAATAATACTATAAATTCTGCAACAAAACCGCTCATGCCCGGTAATGCAAGAGAAGCCATCGATAAGGTAGTGAAAATCGTGAATATTTTTGGCATTGGGATAGCCATTCCACCCATTTCGTCGAGATAAAGAAGACGTAGTCTATCATAACTAGTTCCCGCCAAGAAAAAAAGGGCAGCACCAATAAATCCGTGAGAGATTATTTGTAAAATAGCCCCATTCAGCCCTGTCTCGCTTATAGAACCAATTCCTAAAATTAAGAAACCCATATGAGAGACCGAGGAATAAGCTATTCTTTTTTTTACATTGCGTTGACCAAGAGATGTTGAAGCTGCATAGATTATTTGAATGGAACCTAATAACATTAACCAGGGACAAAATATAGAATGAGCGCGAGATAATAATTCCATATTAATTCGAACCAACCCATATGCTCCCATTTTTAATAATATTCCGGCTAAAAGCATACAAGTGCTGTAATGCGCCTCTCCATGGGTATCAGGTAACCATGTATGTAAGGGTATAATTGGTGATTTGACAGCAAAAGCAATAAGAAATCCCATATAGAAGATTATTTCCAGTGCCACGGGATATGATTGATTAGTTAATGATTCAAAATTTAATGTTGGTTCATTAGAACTATAGAAACCCATACCCAGAATTCCCAGTAATAAAAAAACAGAACTTCCCGCAGTGTACAAAATAAACTTTGTAGCTGAATACAAACGTTTTTTTCCACCCCACATAGATAAAAGTAGATAAACGGGAATTAATTCTAATTCCCACATGATGAAAAAAAGTAAAATGTCTTGAGAAGAAAATGTTCCTAGTTGACCACTATACATTGCTAACATTAGAAAATAGAATAATTTAGATTCTCGAGTAACCGGTTGAGCTGATAACGTAGCTAACGTAGTGATAAATCCCGTTAATAAAAGGGGTCCTAGAGAGAGTCCATCTATTCCGAATCTCCAGTAAAAGTCAAAAAAATGGATCCATTTATAATTTTCTGTCAATTGGATTAGTGGATCATCTAATTCGAAATGATAACAAAATACATAGGTTATTAGAAGGAGATCTATGAAACATATACAATAAGTATACCATTTAATTGTCTTATTTCCTTTATGGGGAAATAAGACAATTAAAGAACCTCCGACTATTGGCAAAACTACAACTGTTGTTAACCAAGGAAAATAATTCGTGATAAAAATAAGATATACTTAGACTACAAAAACCCGGGCTCAAAATATTTTTTTATTTTGAGCCCGGGTTTTTGCCAGTAAAAAAAAGTACTTGTATGCGGTTCTTTTTGAAACGTATCAATAAGCTAGACCCATGCTTCGAGTTGTTTCATGCCATAAATAAACTCTAACACTTAAGAAATCCGTCGGACAGGCGGATTCACACCTCTTACAACCAACACAGTCCTCTGTTCTTGGGGCAGAAGCAATTTGTTTAGCTTTACATCCGTCCCAAGGTATCATTTCTAATACATCTGTTGGGCAGGCTCGTACACATTGAGTACATCCTATACATGTATCATAAATCTTTACTGAATGTGACATTGGAACATAATCCTTGAACATCAAAAATTCAACATTTTCAATCTAGTAAATTGGTAAACCAATTATATATATCTATATATGATATATATATATCTATATATATATATCTATATTATATACCAGATGAATCAATGATTTATAAGAATTTTGCTACTAAAAATATATTTATAGATTAATAACTAATAAGAGAATAGAACCAAGATACTTTGATTTCTTATCTTTGTTTTCGCAAACGCAAACATGATTAAAAAGGATATATCATTTCTGCTAATTTGAATGGATTATATAGTACACACTATTCAAAATTAGACTTTTTTTTATGAATAATACTATTTATTCAACAAATTTGATTGATTGATACGGGTTGATTTTCTATTACGATATATTGAGGAAACAATAGCTGGTCCGATAGCTGCTTCAGCGGCTGCAACAGCTATAACAAAAATTGAAAAAATATTTCCTTTTAGTTGCCGCCTATCAAAAAAATCAGAAAAGGTTACGAGATTTATATTAACTGCATTTAGTATAAGTTCAAGACACATAAGGGCTCTAACCATATTTCGGCTCGTGATCAATCCATAGATACCTATAGAAAATAAATAAGCACTCAAAACAAGTGTATGCTCGAATATCATTGACCAACTCCTTTTCAATTTTTATTCATTTCGATATGAATATGAATTCAACGGATTTTATTGCCTAACATAATAAGTCTACAACAAAATCAAGTATTTGCAAAAAGATTTTATACTTTATACATAAATATTCTTTTTCCTTAACATATAATTCAACAAAAAAGAAATGTAATAAATTCTAACAAAATGTAATTTATATTATTTTATTAGTTCGAAAACTTTCTTATTGGCGAGCCACAAAAATTGCACCTATTAAAGCAACTAAAAGAATTATTGAAATTAGTTCAAATGGAAGAAAAAAATCTGTTGATAAATGAATTCCAATTTGTTGACTAGTACTTATCAAATCTTGCTCTAAAATCTGATTGGGTCTTGTCGTCCAAATAATTCCGTGCCATGATGTCTCTAGAATAGTAGTTATTTGTGAAAGAAAGATACTGGTACAAACCATCAAAGTAATTCCATCCCCAACGGTCCAAACACGAAAATTTTGGTAATAGTCCGAACCATTCATAAACATCACAGCAAATATTATTAAAACATTTATAGCGCCCACGTAAATAAGTAGCTGTGAGGCAGCTACGAAATGGGAGTTTGATAAAATATAGAATAAAGATACACAAACAAGAACTAGTCCCAATGAAAAAGCAGAAAAAATCGGATTCGTAAAGAATACTACTCCTAGACTTCCTAATATGAGACCTGATCCAAGAAAGATTAAAATAAAATCATGTAGCGATTCGGACAAATCCATTATATGTAAAATAAAAGATAAATAGAAATTTCATGACCTTATTGATATGACCAGGAAAAAACTTGTTAAATACGAAAATTATCTGTGCATAGAAATTCACCAAATCCTAAGATAAGATATGTGAATTGTTATTAGGTACAGTTGTTATAGAATCAATGGAATTTCATTCTTTTCTTTATGCCAAAGAGTCATTTCAAAAAAATAGAATATCTTTTTTTTTATTCTATATATAGAGAAATTCAATTATTTTTGTGAAGAATTTTGAAATCATTTTATTTGAATTGTTCGAATTGTATAATCATCAATTACTGATACTGGTAAACGACCCAAAGCAATTAGATTATAATTCAATTCGTGGCGATCATAAGTTGAAAGTTCATATTCTTCGGTCATTGATAAACAATTTGTTGGACAATACTCAATACAGTTACCACAAAATATACAGATTCCAAAATCAATACTGTAATTAAGCAACCGTTTTTTTCGAATATCAGTTTCTAGTTTCCAATCAACAATGGGTAGATCTATAGGACAGACACGAACACATACTTCACAAGCAATGCATTTATCAAATTCAAAATGTATTCGACCGCGAAAACGTTCTGATGAGATTATTTTTTCATAAGGATATTGAATAGTTACGGGTAACCTATTTGCATGAGATAAGGTAATCATGAGACCTTGACCAATATATCTAGCAGCTCGTATTATTTGTTCACTATAATTTATGAATTCAGTTACCATAAGGAACATATCGTGAATAGCTCTGAATATTTTTTTTCTTTCTCTTGTTTAAAACAAGTTCTGAATTTTGAATATAGAAGGTCCACATTTTTTTTACAGTGAAAACAGTTGAGACGACGTTGTTAATAATAGATTACCAAGAGAAATGGGTAAAAGAAACTTCCACCCAAGATTTAATAATTGATCTATTCGTAGCCTAGGCAAAGTCCATCTTGTTGTGATAGAAACGAATATGAATAAATAAGTTTTAACTAGTGTAATAAAGATACCAATTATCGTTACAAAAACTCCGTATGTTTTATTTATTTGAAAAAAATTAGAAACGAAGATGTACGGAATAGAGAAATTTGAACCACCAAAATAAAGAACTGTTACAAATAAGGAAGAAACGAATAGGTTTAAATAGGATAGCAACATAAAATAAACCAAATTTGATACCGGAATATTCGGTTTGATAACCCGCTATTAGTTCTTCTTCCGCTTCTGGTAAATCAAAAGGTAATCTTTCACATTCTGCTAGGGAAGAGATTAGAAAAACGAGGAAACCCATAGGTTGCCGCCACAAATTCCATCCCCAAAAACCATATTTGGATTGTGCATCAACTATATCAACTGTACTTAAACTGTTAGATAATCCTAGTCGGTGATGACATTACTGTTACCATCTCTATTACAGAACCGTACATGAGATTTTCATCTCATACGGCTCCTTTAAAGCCTTAAAAAAATATAAGAACCCGGCCAATTATTTCTCCCTTGATATATCCCTAAGATAGATAAGATTCTATTTTCTCGGACGGTTCTGAATTAGACCCATGGAATTCTGTCTGTTCTAAAAAAAATTTTTAAATGAATACACACTTATTTAAAAAATAAAAACATTTGCACATTTATTGAATTTCTTTAGATAAATAAAAAATACAAAAGGTACTTCTGAATTGATCTCATCCTTTAAAAAATTCAAAATTAAATTTGTTGAGTAATAACTTAATTTCATTTTTGCATAAAATACTCTTTTAAAATTATCAAGAACTCCCACATCATTTTCGATTCCGAAAAATAATTAGATGTTCTTTTTTTAAATTATGATTATCTCCATAAATATGGAGTATATAAGACAAAAAAGAAAAAGGAGATCACTTTTACCTCTTATCTTATTCCTTTTTGTGCAAGCAAAAGGGGACTTCAAAAAATTAAAGGATTATTTCGTTCCTGATAGTTATTTATTCAATCAATGGATGGAAGTATACTCTAGATCGGAATTGGGGGGAGTACTGCCTTATTTTTTCTACCAACTTCAAGTCCCCATTAGTATTCTTTTTATATTATACATAAATTGGATAATTTAAAAAAGAAATATACGTTACTAATCTTTTGTGTATTTTGGTGTTTCTAGCCATCCATTAATTTTTTTTATTATATTAATGCCTTTTTTTAATTTTGTTAATATATGTATGCTAATTCATACAAATGATATTGAAAATTTGAAAAAGGTTGGTCTTTTGCGTCCGCTTCAAGACAGGATTACTAATCAACAAATCTTGGGAAAAACAACCACTTCTATACATAGAATATAATATATAGAATCTAATTCTAGAATTTCATTGATTTTTTCACCTTATTCTTATACATAGAAAATTAGACTCAATATTTTTACTGCAATTTGAAATCATCATACTTTCTCTATAAGTAATAGAGTATTCTATAAATTATATTCAAAAAAAGCTGTTTTATTGCACTCATATAACTATCTGATTCAATTATTCAATCCAAATGCGAAAAGAATATATATATATTCTTTATAGATTCTTTTTGTACTTTAAATATAAGGAGAGGCTTATAAGAAATAGTATCAAAAAATTTATGTCTCAACGAAGCACACATAGAGATATCGATAACACACATAGAGTTAATGGTATTTCATAACTAATTGATTGAGCAGCTGCTCGTAGACCACCCAAAAAGGAATATTTATTATTTGACCCATATCCTGACATAAGAAGTCCAATGGGGGCAATACTCGAAATAGCAATCCATAAAAAAACACCAATATTCAGATCAGATAAAACAAAGTTATAGCCAAAAGGAATTACTGAATAGCTTATTATAATGGATATGACTGAGATAGATGGGCCGAAACTAAATAAACGAATATCTCCTCTAGATGGAATAAGATTCTCTTTAAAAAGTAATTTTGTTCCGTCTGCTAGAGCTTGAAGAACTCCAAAAGGACCGGTGTATTCAGGTCCAATACGCTGTTGTATCCCTGCAGATATTTCTCTTTCTAACCATACAATTGCTAGTACACTTATAGTAATTCCTAATATCAAAATAAAAATAGGCACAAATACCCAAAGAATTCCATATATCTCTTTCAAAAATTGCAATCTGAAAAAAAAATGTATATCTTGTATTTCTGTTAAATCAATTATCATTTCAACGATCAACTTCTCCCATAATAATATCTATGCTACCTAGTATTGTCATAATATCGGCCAATTTCATTCTTTTAACTATTGAGGAAGAATTTGCAAATTTATAAAACCGGGCGGATGAATTTTCCATCTCCAAGGAAAACCATTTTGATCCCCTATTAGAAAAATCCCTAATTCTCCCTTGGGGGCTTCAACTCTTACATAAAGTTCTTGTTTTGGCAATCAAAACTCGGAGACGATTTTTTACTAATAAATCGATACTCAACTCATTCCATTCTGGCTCTTTTTCTCTATCAAAGCAAGCGGATTTCTAAATTTTCATATGGACCGCCGGGAAGTCCTTCCAAAGCCCTGTTGAATAATTTTATGGATTCTATCATTTCACCAATTCGAACTAAATAACGAGCTAATGAATCTCCTTCTTTTTGCCATTGAACTTCCAATGAAATTCTTCGTAACATTCATAATTATTCCACTTTACGTAGATCCCATTGTATTCCGGAAGCCCGAAGCATCGGTCCTGATAAACCCAATTAATAACTTCTTTTTACATCAACAACACCGACGCCCTCAACCCGTTCTAAAAAAATAGGATTTCGCGTAATAAGTTTTTGATATTCAGCAATACTTGTTAAAAAATAATCGCAGAAATCATAACATTTATCTATCCAACCATAAGGTAGATCAGTCGCTACCCCTCCGATACGAAAAAAATTATGCATCATTCTCATACCTGTGGCAGCTTCAAATAGATCATATATTAATTCTCTTTCTCTGAAAATATAGAAAAAAGGTGTTTGTGCACCAATATCTGCCATAAAAGGTCCTAGCCATAGTAGGTGAGAAGCTATACGGCTTAACTCCAACATTATTACTCGGATATAGCTGGCTCTTTTAGGTACTTGAATATTTCCCAACTGTTCTGGTCCATTTACAGTTATTGCTTCTGTGAACATTGTAGCTAAATAGTCCCAACGTGTTACATAAGGCAGATATTGTATAATTGTTCGGTTTTCCGCTATTTTTTTCCATTCCTCTGTGTAAATAACCCAATATCGGTTCACAATCAATAACATCCTCACCATCTAGAGTAACAATAAGTCTAAGAACACCGTGCATTGATGGGTGGTGAGGCCCCATATTGACTATCATGAAGTCCTTTCTTGTCGTTGAGATATTCATAGGTTTTTGCTCGATTTAATTCTTGTATGAATCGCTTAAAAAAAAGTTCATGCAAATTCAAGATCTAATAAATCGAATAATTGAAAATTACTCTTCAATGTAACGAATTTGTGACTGCCGAATATTAACTGATTGATTAATTTTTTATACCGTATTCCATCTTTCTTTGACAAATAAGACAGTAATCTTTGCCGTTTTCCAAAATTTTACGTAAACCTGTTTGGGATGAGTAGTCTTTTCGGTGCATTCAAAATGTGAAGTAAGTCTTCGTATTCTATTGGTAAATTTGAATATTTGAAATTCAACCAATCCCGGTTTTTTTCCTTTTTTTTCTTGTGAAATAACAGGTATAAATGACTGTTTTACCATAAAAAAATAAAAGTTTTTCCTTCTCCTCGATTTTTATAGATATTTTTATTGATCAGTAATTAGAATGACACTCATTTTTAATTTTTTGATAGAAATCCGAAATCTAATTTTTTTGATAACTGAAATCAATCCAATTGAAATAGAGAATTTAAATAGATATAGTATAAAGGAGACTAGTTTGATATATAAAAAAGAATTGTATACATTACATTAGATAAAAAAAGATAATTTTGTTAATGCTTTTTTTTTATGTATACATCATTGAATTAAAATCAATGCCATACCCAAAATACGTGTATTTGTTTAACCTATGTATCTATCTATAGATAGATACATATGCTAAATAGAAAACAAAATTAGATTAACGAATTTTCACACGCGGATACATATGTATCCTTACTATACTGAAACGGCTTCCATTATGGGTATTAAACCAATAACGATTTATACAAGCTAAATCTTCTAATCGATATTTTGGCCAAAAGAAAAATTTTGAAATTCATTAGTTTTTTTTTCTCTTTCTCATTTCTTTTTTTTAGTCAAAACTTTAAAACAATTTGGACTTTATTTTCATTATAAAATATTGTGTTCTATGCATACTATTTATATTATTTGGATCTAAACAAATTCTAATTCTCAACTCTCTACGACGTCTAGCAGATAAAATGTTTTCAGGAACAAGTTAAATTAAATTTCTCGTTTTCTTTGTTTTCTGTTATCTTTTGATCTTTGTGTTCTTGTAATGTATTTATCAAAAAATTTCTTATTAACATGAATTTTTTCTGAGTATTTTTTTATAAATTTTGCGTTTATTCTTATGAATTAATGAAAAACCCATCATTTTATACTTAAAAAATTGTTTATTATTTTTTCTAGACAGGCGAACTGGTTCGATAACAAATAGTTCTTTTTTCCTAAATTTATTATTTTTCTTTTTCCTTAAGCTGAAAGAGTTAAATTCGTCTGTTTTTGAATCATCATAATATCTAGACCTAGTTCTCCTCTTTGAATAGAGGCTATAGTAATTTTTCTTAAATTTGTCAATCTAATAAGGAGACAATATACTTTTACATTGTTAAATATTTTTTTGACCTAAGAAATTTTTCCAGTTTAAATGGAAATTCAAAAAAATTTCTTACTAAGAATTGAAGTTCTGCCTCCATATTGTTCTTGGGTTTTTTTTTTCGATGTTCTAAAAACATCTATGTTTTTTTTTCTTTCTAGTAATATTCTTTTCACTAACATTTTTATTTCCTTTAGAATGTAAAAAAAGAGAATGTAAATAAAGTAATTTTATTGGTATAATTTGCGAGTTACCCCTAAATGTATTATAAAATATCACAAATTTGGAAAAGAACCAAAATTCCGGATTGCATATGGAACGATTTAGTATTTTTCTATTGATTCCCGTCCAATCCAAATATTTTCTATCCGGATTTATAATAATAGTATCTTCTGCTATATAATTCTTGATAAAAATATTACTTATTCTATCAAATAAGTCTTTTTTATAGGTATTGTAATTAGAAGAAATCATTGTGTTTTTATTTGATTGAAATAGGGATCTATATCGATAAATATATGAGTCTTTCTTATTTGCATAATTCATAAAATTATAGGATAAAAGATCGTATTTATATTGTTTTCTAATTTTTTTTTTTAATGGGATTCCTTGTTGTTCTTTGTAAAGAATTAATGGGCTTTTTCCATATGAATCCCATTTGGTTAAATTTTTATTTTGAGTTACACCACATTTAGTGATTCTATTTCTCCATTTTTGTGATACTAATTTTGACCAGCTACTGTTAGATAAGTTATATTGATAATAATTATTCTTTAACCAATTTGTCCATTGATTTAGTTCAGCAATTGAGCAGGTTATTTTGTTTTCTTTTAGAATGAACTATTCCTTGTGCTCCAAAAAAAGAATCCTTTATTTCATTTTTCAGAAAAAAAAAATTTTTATTATATTGAAAAAAGAAGTCTTAACTTATATATGTTTATGTTAATAATTCGGGTTTGTAACAAATTTAAAAAATACATATGGTTTGTGACAAAAAGGAGACATCAAAATAATTATGTGAATTCGCATTCTTATTCTTATTATTAAAATATTTGTGTAATTTTAAAAGAAAGGGAATTATACTTTGATTTGTTTTATAACTTCTTTCTGTATTTGGTTCATTATCGTAAAGCCATTTATTTAAAAATTTTTTTGTTGATTCAAGAAAAAGTTGTAGCTGGATTTTCGGAATACAAATGATATATAGAAAGATATCTATGTATATTTTTTTCATCAAAAATTGAAAAAAAGAATGTGATTTTTTAGTTAAGCTAATATTTCTTCTTTGGAATATCTGCAAAATTTTTTTTTCGAATTCTATCCTTTTACTATCATAAATTTTTTTCTTCGAATGAATATTTGTCTCGCGAATTCAAGTCCTCTTTTCTTTTCTTCTTTTTTCATTTTTTCTATTTTTTTAATAACTACTTTTCTCTTAGTATTGAGATCCTTTATCGATTTTTTTTTCAATGAAAAATTTGTCGACTTTATCGATTGAATTGAAATGGTTGCTTCAGAAATCATGAATTATTCTTCCAAATTGTTTGAATATTTTTTGTTTTCGCTCAATTCATCGAGTTTTGGGGGTTTCCTTTTAATAAAAAAATATTTTAAATTTAAAAATTCTTGTTTTTTTTTTCGTGAGGAATACTATACTTTTTCTAATAATTTCAAGAATACTTTGGATGATCCCTTGTGCTTTTTCTATTACGATATTTAGAAACAGTTTGAATTTTTCACCTTAAACCTTTTAGAACTAGAAAAGTGAAAAATTCAAATTTTTTCTTTTTTTTTTTTAGTTCTTTTAAAATGGGGTCGAAAAAGGAAAGTGGATTTTTTCGTGGAACTAGAAAAAGGCAATTCAACTTCCATCCCCCAAACTGTTAAAAAACAAAAGTTCTTTTTTTTCTTTGAATTTTTTTGTTTTCATTACATCGTATTTTAGATTTATGCCAAGGTTTTAGACGAAAAGGAAATAATATTTTTATCTGAATCCCATCTGTTAGCCATTTTTGGCGGAAACTCTCTTTCGGATAATTGAACGCCGTTATACGTGCATTTAATATATATTTCTCTCTTCCAATCCATATAATCTTCAGACCATTCTGGAATTTGAAAAAATAGTATACGAATTGTATTTTTAATTATTATAAATGAAGGTAATAGAATATATTTCCTAATAAAGCATTGGGTTATTAATAAAACACCTCTTATTACTTGAGCAAATATAATGCTATCCCAGGCTTCTGCTATTTCTATACGTTTTCTTTCTGCATTTTCCTTTTTTGCTTCCTCCTCTTTTTTTTTCGGACTTTTTTTGTTTTTTCCTCTATAGAACCTAAAATTTGAAATTCTGTCTTTTTACGAATCCAAATATTTAACATAAAAAATCTTTTCATTGATTTTAAACTATGAAAAGAAAAGAATATTGATTTTTCAATTTTATCCAAAAAAAGCGGCGAATGCACCCTTTTTTGAAAAAAATTTTCCAAGTAACTGTTTTCCGTCTTTGAGCACGGATAGATCCTTTTGATTATGTCTCTTCGAAATCCGATTGTTGGGAATAACGTCTTAAAGCCAATTCGTTTTTTTTGTTCATTATTTTCAGTATCTCCACGATCACGATAAGTCTTGTATTTTTTAAAAAATTTATCTTTATTAGTCAAAATGACTACACGTTTGCCTTTTCTAGAACGAATTTGAGAATTATCTGCTTCAATTTTTCCACCTAGTTGTTCTAATTCGTCCATCAATTTGTATGACCACCGAGGTACTTTTTTACAGATTTCGTTTCTTTTAATAGACTTAGTGTTCTTGTCGATTTACTTTTCTTTTTTCGTTCAAATCAGTTGTAATTGCATCAAATAATATTTTGATTATTTGTTTTTTTTCTGCGTCATAATTATAATTCATTTTTACTTGTTCAGGTTCTGTAAATAAATAAGGTACGTGCGAATTTAAGCTTGACACTAATGAAAATTGACTGATTAGATTAAAAAGAAATGTAGTTACTAATAATTTTTTATCAAATGTTTTTCTATTTTCCTCTAATTTTTGGAGAATTACTATTATTCTTTTTAGAAATCTTATTATAAAGAAAGATATCTTGAATTTTATTTATAAAAATGTTATTTTTTTTGTAAGTTTTTTCATGTTGGATTGAGGTTGAAAAACCGTTTTTTATTTGTCCACGGAAGGGTCCGTTTAACAAAGGATCTTTTCTT
>NW_028196916.1:47500-52500 GCF_037176805.1 Vigna unguiculata
CTCGTGTCTGGTACTGCATGGTTCCACCCTGCAAGAACTCTGAATCATTCTCTTGAAGCTCATCCTCTTCATCATAAATGATCCGCTTGTCCCGAAATGACCTGGCCCAATAGGGAAATCCCAAATTATTGGGCCTTTCAATACAATCAAATAGAAAGCCCCAAGGGCGCCATATTCTAAGGAGCCCAAACGATGTGATTGAAAAAAGCCTCCTCTATCTGTTGCGGGTCGAGGACTCCTCCCCCTTCTTCAAACTCCGATTCATATTTTTCATAGAGAAATCTCTGATCAACGATAGAATAAGATCCATTTTGAATCCTATTTAAGGATTCCTTGGTTCGGACCGAAGAAGCAATGTCACTCGATCCTTATCAAATTGACTGCAATCTTTTTCTGTACGTGAGGATCCCACCAGAGCGCCTTCTACTTCTAATAGGCCATGAACTAGATCATAATTCTTCTCAACGAGTCCATAAGATGTGATCCCATTTTTTTCATCAGGGTCCGGGTAGAGACCAAAGGTCTTGAGCGACCGATCCGGCAGAACAACTCAAAAGGTAAAGAAGTATCGTTAATTTCTTCATACTCGTGTCCAAGTTCGAAGTACCATTTGTACAAATAAGAATCCCCCCCGTCACATGATTTCTTCTTCATATAGATAGATATAGGATCTATGGAGCAATTACTTAGAAGTACATTTTGTGAAACAGCCCTTCCTATCTGATAGAAAAGGATCCCATGATCCTGAACCGATCTTACCTGAGATCGGAAATCCCAAGTTTGTCTATGAAGAACAGAACTAATTTATTAGTGTCTATGATGGATTTTTTTTGTATAATACTAATCGATAGGGCCTCATGTTAAGTGCTACAAGATCTCGTACATTTGAACCCATCGTCGTGGACCCGAATCCATTAGTATGGGACATTTTCTTTTCCAAGTGAAATCCCCTAGTATATGAAAGAGTGAAAAAGTGTTTTCGTTGTTGTGGAATAAGAAGCCTTCGTATCTTAATGCATGTATTGAATTTATTCGGAGCTATTAGAGCTGGATCTACTTTTTGGGGAATATGAGTCGAAGCAATAACAAGAATATTTCTAGTGGAACATCTTTCACAATCCCTGGAGAGATAGTTCACTAAAGACCGAGGGATAAGTAATTCGACTCAGTCACATCCAGATCATGAATGTTAGGAATCCATATTATGCAAGGAGACATTGCTTTTGGCTAATTCGAAGTGAAAGGTGATATAAAATCGGTCTATTTCTGGCATCATATCCATAGTTAGCGTATTCATCATAGTTAGAAGCTCCAGCTCCATATCAAGGTCACGGTCGATATCGTCACTATCGTCACTATCATCAATATCGTCACTATCATCAATATCGTCACTATCATCAATATAGTCACTATTATCAATAAGAAAACCCTTAGGCTTGTTATCCAGGAACTTGTTCAGAAATACTGTAATGAAAGGAACATAGGAGTTTGTCGCTAGGTATTTGACCAAATAGGATCGTCCAGTTCCTATAGAACCTATCACTAAAATACCCCTACTAGGGGGAGGTAGGGCTAAGCGGAGCGAAAAGGGTTTTCCATGAGATGGGAAATGCAAACTATTAGCCCCCCACAAGGTGTGTGAATAAGTAATTGTCTGATAATTAGCAAGGAATATACGTCTTTCTACTAAACAGGATGTATTGAATTCATAAATCATTAGATACTTTTTTGAATGTCAACTAAGTATCGTAAGTAAATTGCTCCCGGTTGTTCACTTATTTGATAACCAGAGTTATTCTTTGATAAAAGATCACTATGAGTAAGACTCAATAGAATTTGATCAATCCTTTTTTCTGTTGTTAAGGTAGAAAACTGAACCAAGAATTCTTTTTCTTTATCATCAATCGAATCAGTGTTCGAGACCCAGGATTCTATTTGATCATCAATCCAATCACCATTCACGTTTTTTATTTTTCTTATCAAGGAATAGATTGCTTTACTTGGATGACTTAGATGTCTCGTATTTCTCGAAAAAGCGATTCGATTGATGGGATTTGGTATAATACTTATGAGATCGATGAGATTCCAATATTTATTCTTAGAACGTATGGAATTGACCCCCATAAGCGGGACACCACCCCCATAGCATGTTGCTACCAAAGCAAAACTCCGTATTTCTTCTAGAGAATCTCCTAATTGTTCCAGAGCAACTAGAAAGATATTCTTTAACCAGAAAGAATTCAGTTCAGATGTAGGATACCTATCCAGAAGTTTTTCGCAACTCAATCATGTATGATGGAATCATCAAAGATTTTACCTTTTCGAACTCTGTCTGTAACTCACTATAGACTCGAGAAACAAAGAGAAGAGGGTACGAACGAGATATCCAGCAACAAGGAGAGAAAAGGATTGAATAGAAGAACTCCTGAACATTTAGCGATCTCAGATGTGTCGATATCAATAGTAACTCATTATTTCGATGAGTCATTTCTTCGGACAGAAGAAGATTATGGAAACAATTACCCGGAATCTCACTTATCAGATTCCATTGTGGAAGACACAATGGAATCTGACGAATTCGCCATAATATATCTGACCCATGCATAATATCATGAAAAATGGATACAAATTTTTGGCTGCTACTTAGTATCGGCAATAGGTCTGAAAAAGTATCTAAAAATATGAAATTTAGATATTTGTACCCCGTCGAGGTAAGGAACCCATGGTATATATGTTTGGAATAGATTCCATTTTGAGAGAGTTGAAAAAACACTATCTTGTTGAAAGGTTCTATACATCTGACCTTTCTCAAGGCTTTGTTGTAGACAAGAACTCCGTTTTTTCCTTTTTTCGGATGGGTAAATATTTCTCAGAACATGGAGTGTGAATCCAACCCATGTTTGAATTGAAATTGAGATACTGATACAAGTTCTTCCCTTCTGAATCAGGTATATTCATATCTGAAAGAGGTTGACAAGAATTGTTTTCAAATGGACTATTTGTCCCTCTGTTAGAGGTGTTCCAGAAATGTCTGCGATCGAGTAAATAGCTCCACGAACGAATGGATCGTATCGAATTGGAAAATGGAAAGATTTGTAGAAGTTATACCCTTCGTCGCCACTTTGCGGAAAATCGTTAGGTATCAATATGTTAGATACCTGTAACTCGATTGGTGAAATAGTATCTCTCTTCAAAAAAGCATGTTTTTTTTGACCATCGCAAAAAGAAAAGATTTTGTTGCGAATGAACAAGATTTTGAGGAATTGTCCATACGTAAAATCATAATTATTGATACGGGCCTTTTCCACATAAAAAGGAATCTTTTGTTACAATAGAAGCAGAAGTGATATTGATTATTCAAGAATCGAAGTCGATTTGCTTTATAACAATAGTATATCAATGAACTTCTATGAAATGGTTTCACGGATTCAGCCAATTGTCTGGATCGTGGGATATCATTGAGAAATAGGAATCTGTGTTATCAAAAGATTTCCTGCGATTCTTTCTAGTATGGAATGAGTCAATCATCCACTTTGGTATCTTATTGAACAAAAATGGTGATATTGTTCCTCCATTGATCAAGAATTTCGATTTTTGGGAAGTATCTTGGTCATCCAATAATAAGGGTTTCCTTTTTTTTCAAATGAAAGATTTGAAGACCTATTGATTCTAATAACTGATTACAGAGTGATCATTCGGACCTTTCAATTCATAGATGTGGATCTCGGACCTATGAATGGGGATACCCCCAAAACTCACAAATAAAAAAGAAGGAAGTGAGTTAGACAAAAAGAGAAGAAACTTGGGCAAAAAAAGAAGTAACTTGGACAAAAATAAACAAAGTGACTTAGACAAATCTTTTTGTCGATAACCTCAGACCAATCAATCGAATATTGATTAATATGTAATCGATCGAACACTACTTGAAAACGGCTATTCTGCTCAGAAATGAAATAGTCCAAATGTTCTGGAAATTCTTGCTCCCATTGGACCATTTGTATCTATATACATTAGGATCCCAATTCATAGATCTCTCCGTTCGAGAAATCAAAATAAGAGGATCGAACCACTTCTTCTGACTCTTTTTCAAATTTGATAAATGTTGGTTGATCGTGTATTTCATTCTAGTTCGATGATTCAGAGTATCATTTCCTATTTGATACCTTTGAATTCCATATTCGAAGTTGCAATTGAATCGATTCAATACATTTCTTATGTAACCATGGGTGCTATATTGGATTTGAATCAGATTTCGGATCAATCTATATTGATTGACTGCCCTCCATTATGTTGTTGCTAGCAAATACAACTATTTTAGGTTTTGGATCTTCCACATTATTTCCGCAAGAGGTCTGGACCCATTTTTTTATGATCCTTCGATAAAAAGATTCATTCTCTTCATAAAAAAGAGGAGGTAGAACCAATAAAGAGTGCTTTTTCGAGTCATCCCTGGAGTTCAATAACTCATTCAAGAAATGTTTTTGATCCAATCCGGAGGAATCCATAGAAAAATCAAATTCCTTATGATACACCAGATCCGGCTCGGTTATTGATAGAGTGAATAGATCTGCCATTTCTTGAAATATATCTTCTGATTCAAAATCGTGGTGTAACGTGTATCTCCCCCTGTTCCGGTCATGGAATAGATGAAATAAACCCCAAAATGGAGTTTTGTTCAAGAATGAAATCTTATTGGAACTGTCCAGTTCACCCTTTGGAACCATATCACATCCTCGATAGGATGAAATAGGATGAATTGAGACGGTATTTTGTAAGTACATAATTATCTTGAATAAATTCACTATTTCTTTCTTTTCCGATCGCCTGGAAAAAGCAAGATGTTTCGTTTGGTTCTTTTTTCAACAATTTCTGATCTCTAGTAGACCTATCAGTAGGATTCGAACCCAGATGAAGTTCTGACCATCTGTCAGAGAAAAAAGAACGAGTGGCTCTTGCAGGATTCCCAAAAAATTCTTCGATTTCTTCCGGAAGCAGATGAT
>NW_028196916.1:57500-59058 GCF_037176805.1 Vigna unguiculata
AAAACTGAATTGTGTGAATAGAAAACTAAACATTGCTATTGTAAAAGTTACAAATGCTTATAAACACCCTAATATTCTTGCAGAATTTATAGCTGGACAATTAAAGAATAGAGTTTCATTTCGTAAAGCCATGAAAAAAGCTATTGAATTAATGAACAAGCAGGTACAAAAGGAGTTCAAGTACAGATTGCAGGACGTATTGATGGAAAAGAAATTGCACGTGTCGAATGGATCAGAGAAGGTAGGGTTCCTCTCCAAACCATTCGAGCTAAAATTGAATATTGTTGTTATACAGTTCGAACTATTTATGGAGTTTTAGGGATAAAAGTTTGGATATTTTCGAAATAAAGAAAAATATGTCCTTCTTTCTATTCAATAATTCAATGTCCTATTTTGATTTTATATAAAACAAAAAAGAAACAATTACTCGATTTTGATTCTCAAAAATTTATCTATTTATAAGATTGAATCGACTAAAACAAGAAATTAATCATTTTATAGAGGATTGCCATGCTTAGTGTGTGACTCGTTAGTTTTTTAGAATGATTAAAAAAAAAAAAGAAACCGGTTAATAGTATCAATTCATTTAAAAAGAACTAATAACCAACACATCACTTCGGATTATCTAGATCTAAAGAATTAGTCAAAAGAAAAAAAATTTAATAAAAAAAGAATATAGCAACTGAAAAATTGTGAAAGATAAAAGAAAAAAAAGATTATTTAGTTGTAAAGCAATAAAAATATATAGATAAAAGAAAAGGTGAAAGAACAGAGATTAAAATATATCAATGATATAGAATTCGAATATGTAAAGGTCTATGGGTCATCTCAGAAAAGATAGTGTATTAAAGCATCCTTAAAAATAAAAAAGAATAATATATATATTTTTTTTTTATTTTTAATGTCATTAAATTAAGAGCTCTGAATCAAGAAAAACTGATAATATTGATTCACGAAAAAAGAAATGAATATTCTATTCTAAAAAAATTTTATTAATTTTTAGCTATGAGAAAGGCTCCATTGTCGAATTAAAACCTAACCATTAATCGAGAGGCGATGGGAACGACGAAACCTGCAAATACTTAAGACTTAAGATTTTATAAAAAAATCTTAAAGAAAACAAATCTTAATGATTTCTTAGGTGGGATGGCGGAAGAAACCTAAAAACAATCCATTTTTTAGGAGTTGTACCCTACATTAACATCTGAATTTCATTACATCTGAATTTGAGAATAAAAGAGTAAATATTCGCCCGCGAGAATTTTTCTTTTATTGAATTTTTTTATATTTTTGCCAATTCTAAGAATCGATATTGAAAACAAGATCTAAAAATTTCGAAGATTGTATGAAATCTCAAAAAATACCGAGATTTCGGTTATTTACTAAACATATGACTATTTCTATTATTTTATCGATTAGATAGATCTATATCCATATAGATATAGATATTTGAATTACTTCATTCGCGAGGAGCCGTATGAGGTGAAAATCTCATGTACGGTTCTGTAATAAAGATGGAATTGAAAAACAACCATCAATTATAACCCCCAAAGAACCA
>NW_028196917.1:0-10000 GCF_037176805.1 Vigna unguiculata
GAATTCTCAAATGTTGGGTAAAGAGGAGCGCCCCACGTCGCTCTCACCATCTTCTTTGTTCTCTTTGCGCGCTTCACTTTATCTAAACTAAAAAGGGGTGAGTACGATATCTTTATAACAAAGGGAGTCCCGGTTCAATTCAATGATTTTTTACTTAGTTGCTCCCACAGATAGAATAACCCCATCATTGGGATGCCAGACGATGGGTTAAGCTCCTAAGATCGATGAAAGCTTTTATTTGAGGGTCGATAAGGATTTCAATTTCCCCTATAAGAGGATCCCTTGCGTGCTATGTCTACGGGTCTCTCAAATACAAGAAAATTAGATCAAGCAGGAACCCAGCACGGGAGTCTTATACTTTTCGACTTGGGAGATTGCATAAGGAGAGCACCCTTCTTCTACCTCGGTGATTGAAAGGGTTTGGGATCAACACGAAGGCTATTTTACGCACTGCTGAGTGTAAGCATCGACATTTGATAGAGGTCAGTCGGGCCCCGGCCTTATTATTTTAAAAGTCAAGCAGGTATACCTGCTAAATATTGGCTTGAAGCTCTCCATTTTTGCAGTCTATGCCATGAAGAAGTTGCCAAGCCGTACAATTGGATATAGGTATAGGTATAGGGATATTTTGACTATATTTGGCTCCTTGCCTTTCCCAGTCAAGTAGTCCACCATCCCCATACTTTTTTATTGACAAGAGTGCAGACCGCAAGAGAATTGCTTCCATCGAGCTAGTAGTTATCTGAAGCGAAGGAATCTCATTCAAGGCTCCAAGACCCCTGACTCTGACTACTGTGTGAAACTTGGCTAACCTCCGACATAGTTCTAGACCAGTCTAAACTACTCCAAACAGAAGGATAAAGAAAATCACCACAACGCAACAAAAAAAGGCCTCTTCTCTTTATTACCCTAGCCTCTAGTGAGTTAGAGACAAGGACTATTCCCACTAATGAAATGAATCATCCAAAAGGAAGTACATAAATCCCTTTAGGATAAGGAATTACCGGTATGGGATGCGGAATAACCATATGAACCGTATTCCTCTCCTGCTTGACTCTAACAAGGGAATCCCCGCATCAAAGCCTTCTTGTTTACCGATCTGCGTAAAAGCTTTATGTTTGAGTACTGGCCTTCCTCTCGCTCTTCTTAAACTACCCGTCCGATCGCTTTCAGGAAAGGAGCATTGCCTAATATGTTATGTGGATTTGCCGAGATGCCCAACATTCCTGACTGATGGTCTTCCCAAAGATGTACTTTCGGTGTCAAGAAAAGATCCTGCTAAAACCAGAATCGGGGGATCCGCTCAATGGTCTATTTTAGATACCGTGCCCAATTCTAAGAAATGGAAGAAGTTGCTTGACCTTATCCTTGTGACCTACGAGCCAAGAATGAATAAAGAAAAAAAGAAAGGAGACCAAGATGGGCACACTCACTTCAGGTACGCAGTAACTTGCTCGGGACAATGGGAAATTAGTCTCATAGTTGCCTGTTTAGATTCCCGATTATTAGTAAGGCAAGCGGTAAACGTTCTATGCTAAGGCCGATTTCGCTACTGAAATTCCAGAGTATAGGCTACTCAATGAGAAGGAGACCTGCATAACCTTGTAATTGCCATTACAACTCTACTGTAACAGAAGTCGAAAGGATAAAAGAAAGATACCCGGGCATGAGAAAGTAAGACTGAGGAACAGACGTATAAACAGAACAGCCAGATAGCGGGAAGAAAAGATAAGCTCCAATGGACATTAGAATAAGAATACGCGGGCTTTCCCGCTTGAGTCGAGGAGGCTTGTTTCCGTACCCAGAACCGGTTAGTCCTTACCAACTGAAAGAACTAGTCTTGATGCCGAAAATCCCATCTTTTTTTGTAATTAAAGTGAACCTATAACTTTCTACCTTAGTGCCGCTGTTGGAACTGCAGATTCTTTATGACTGGACGGGTACGACCTCTTGCTTCTCAATGTCATGGAATGGATAGGTGATGTTTCCAACCGGGAAAGACGAAAAAGAAAAAAGAAATGAAATAAGAGCGGGTGAAGGAGTTCAGTTAGAGATCTGTTTCTAGACCTTGAAGTCACTTCCGGGATTAGCTTGATTTGGGCTAGGAAATCCTTTGATTTGTAGCATATTACGTGAAACCTATACTCTTCTGGTTAGTTTCTTCCGCATCCTCACCATCTAATTCAAACTCATTTCCGACTGCTGCAACCTTTGCCGGGCGGGAAAGAAGAAGGAATTGAATCCAAACCCCTAACTCGAGAAAAATTATTCATCTGCACCTGAGACAAGTAACGGATATCCCACTCCGGTAAGCTAGCAAATAATATAGAAGATTCGAATTTTTTAAAGTTCTTTTTAAAACTCAGAAAGTTCTCTTCGATTCGAGTCGAGTGCATAAGCCGCTTTCCCTTTAGGAATCTTGTCTCAAGCCATTGATCTTAGCTTTGGCCCTCTCTGGAAAGGAAAATCTGAAAGCTTCCCTATTTTTTCTGCCTCTCCAGTTCAACAACTGGATTCTTTCTTCTGGTTTACCAAGATCTTAGTCATTTCACCTCTGTACTTTGATTAAGAGTTCAAAAGGCAAGGATTAGGTTTTTTTTGTGAATAGGTCCCTTAAACTAACCTATCCATGGGATAAACCCTCTGAGTTTCTTTCCTAGTCCTGATTGAAAGAAAAGATTTGTGAGATCGATAGAGACAACGAGGCCAAGGGAAGAGAGCCATTCTTTCTAAGAGAACGGGAATACGGAATGGACCGACAGATAGAGACAAAAGAGCAACTACAGTAGCGACAGATTCCTCCTCTACCCTCTTCTGCTCCTTCGATGAACTCGGCTATTGCTGAAAGTTCACTTCAATAAATAAGACTGTGAAAGACTTCTCGATTCACTAGCACAGCGCTTCTTCCGCTTTTTTCTGACCTTGAGTTGAGGAAACTGGCTAGGACAAACTCTCCTTCATTCAAATGAAAGGATGGGAAATGAAAAAGGAATAGAAGTAGGCAAAGAAGCTCTTAGCAAGAAGGAAAGGCTTCCAGTTGCTATTGAATCCGGAATAAGGCAATCCTTATTAGAATATGCCAACATAAGCATAAGACAGCAAAGTGGATGCATCGAAGAATGCCCTCTTAGAAGGAAGAATTGGATGTGCGCAGAGGATTCATCTTTCAACAGCATTTCCGACATTCACCATCAAAAGGAGGATCTGACACTAGCACTAGGATCTGTCTATGCTTGGACTGATTGGACGAGCATCCGCTTTTCGACATACCGAGACTTCTTATTCCTCAGCGAGCCTGATTCCGCATGGGCAACAAGGAAAGGCAATGAAATTGTTTAGATATCCCCGTCAAAGCAAGGAGCTGTTAGCTATATGTCTGCCTCTTCGGGACAGTTAACTTCTTTTCTTTTTCCAGCCTTTGAGGGGAGCCTCGCCTCATAGTATAGGGTAGTTGGAATGTCTTTGCAATAAGAGTGGAGAATCAGCTGTTATAGGCTGCAATAAATAATATATTAGGAATCTCTGTCTCTATGTCATCAAACGGTTTGATCAATTGAATTCTAAGAGCAGGGGGCATCCATAGTAGGAAGAGGACAAGGAAGTGATTGATCGGAGTTTGCCAGGCCAGGAGTTGAAGAAGGAGCTAGCATTTCTTCAGTGATCAATCTCGTTCCAACAATTGTTCTGACTCGTTTAGGTCAACTCGTCAATCCGTATCTAATAGCCGCCGAAAGCCAAAGCTTCACTCCAGGTCGAAATCACTGCCTTTCGATCAATCCTTTAGATTCTGATGGCATCAACATGACATTAGACTTTTTCCTTAGAGAAGCGGGTGAAAGGCGGCAGGCAAAGCCATAAGAGAGAGTCCTTCTTCCACGAATAGCGATTCCTATTCTGATAGCTAGGAGAGAAGAAGAGGGGCAACCTATATAAAGATTAAGGCGGATATTCTCTGCTGTTCTTGATGTCTATGAAAGTGTCTTCTCTTTGTAGTTTGGAGAGCAGGATGGCACAATGGGAGGTTCAGGAATCAAAGCCTTTGCCTTTCTCCTTGTTGTTAACTGTAGGGTAGTCGAAGATTTGTAGAATGCGTTAGAAGGCATTAAGGGTTATAAAGGAGAAAGCGGACTCACTTCACGAGCTGTAAGCCCAGGGAAGCTCTTTCACCTTCTTAATAGATCAACTAACCTGGACCCCGTAGCTCACCTTTCAGTCGAGGAAGTCGGATCTACTATATATATAGTCTATCCTTCCCACCACCCGCCTTTCTGGCAATATCTCCGCAAGAGCTTCTCCCTATTAGATATATATTCCTATAGAAAGAAGCTAATCCTGATACAAGATCCGAGCATGCGGGTCCTTTGGCTGGCTCTTTAGGATGGTTTAGCTATAGGAGACCGAGGTAGCCGTTGTTCCATCATCAAGGGCAAGTCTTCCTCATGGAAAGAGCATGAGCGTAGAACAAGGATGAATCCATAGAAAGAAGCCAAGATAAGATAAACTCAGAGCATAACAGAGTGCAAACCCACTCGAGAGAGCCTAAGAAAGAGCTGAAAAGAGGCAGCCCTAGTGAAGACCTTTCATGGATGCCTACTCAACAAATTCTTAGAGTTCCCACTATCGGCTAAGCGGAAGGAAGTGAAGAAAGAAAAACGGACTGGACCAGCGGGAAAGGGTGATCGATCATAAGGAAGGCTTACGTCTTCATCTCTTGCTTCCAAGTGAGAGTCAGGAGGAAGAAAAAGACCAAGCAAGGGTTAAGATTCGTTCTCACAGAGAATTAGGGAGAAGAAGACCGTAGGACTCTGAAGTCAGGGATATGAGGCTCGGTCTACAGGCCTTACGTCAAAGCCCGGGAACAGATGGGAAGTGCACCAACGCTCGGATATGAATTGGAACCCCCTCCGAAATTCGGTTCATACTCAAATAGATTCCCAATCCCATTCCACAATCTACGCTACGGGTCAGGGAGGCTAACCATATGAGGAGCCCCACCACTAGGACTTGTTCAAGCAACAAGTTGGTATGGCCCATTTCATACCTAATCCCATGGACATATCTGATCATTGAATGGGGGCCCTCCACAGGGATAGATACCCGAGTTAGGTATCAGTCCCACCTACCGATCATTAGTACAACGACCTGTCATATCATATACCCCAGACGGCCTGATCAGATGTTTCGGTACCAATGCAGTTAGTCTAATGCATTCTGGACTGGATATGGCCCACCTATCTTTCGAGGTCACTAGTTTACACTTTCACCAACCTTTCCCATATCCGTTTTTTATGAGCAAGGGATAAAGGCCAGACAGTAATCAAGCTACTTACAATTGGATAGTACCCCTTCCATCGGAGGACTGGGTGGAGAGTGACAAATATGAGAAAAGCCTACTTACTAGCCTCCGTGAGAGGATACCACTTTGGTAGATGCTAGGGATTGGTGAGTTAGGGCAGCGAGGGATGGTGTGACATGTCTGGTCATCGCATCGATGAGAACGATGGCCGATGATATCCGAGGAGATTAGGCACCGTCGGCTTTTTTTACCTCAAAGTAAACTCGTGCTTTTCGTCGTCCTTCCCTATCTAGAGCTGGAACTTGACTAGAAAAAGACTTTTTTTGATCCCATACTGACTTGTCTTCCTGTTGGTGGTTGTGAAAGTTCAGATTTCGAGCTTAAACAGCGGAGAAGCGGATAACCTTCTATTTTTTGGGGAGTCTTTCAGGATCGATTCAAAAGGCCAGTGAAAGTACGCGGACGGATAAATCCAACAAAACCACACCGTACCGGGCCAGTAGACCTTCTTTCTCTTCTCTGAAAGGCTGTCTCCTGCCCCCAACTAGCGAGCGGCTATAACCGATGGGCGCATGGCGACCACTACTCTACCCGAAAACTAGGGTTAAGTGGGGAACCTTCTCATCGTGTTAAGCTTGCGAGCCTGTCTGTAATAGGCCCAAGCGTCTCTTGTGCTTAATCTCGAGTCTATTCCAGTGAGAAGCTTCGCAATACCCTAACACTCCATAGGCGAAAGAAATCAATAAGGATAGATATATAGATTACGCACATAGTGGTCTGGGCATTGATTTCATGTAGTGCGTACCACCGGCGGAAAGTGATTCGCTTAACACACTTGTTCGCTTGAATACAGTAGGTAGGGAAGGACAGGATATTCCTCGTCGGTTCTATTCGGTGGTGGTGGCTTAGCTTTGAATTTCTTTCCACTCATTTTGGCTTTTTCCTTTTCTTATTCATGCTTGCTCCACTAGCCTCAAACTCCATTCCAATTTCGAATCGACCCATTAATTAGAGAAAGAAGGCTTTTCTGCTTAGCAGAACCCGATTCTCCGCTCAAAACATCTGATCTTCCGACTTAAACAACCGATTCCATTTCTATCCTTTTTTTTCTATGATCAATTCAATAAAGACTTCCTTCTCAACTGACAACCCCACCCGATGGGCCTGTTCATCAGCGATATTCTTTGTAGGGCTTTCGGCTGCCTTCCTTTATTTTTGGGCTAAGGCTAGCTTTCCTAAGTAAGTTCCAGAGTGCATGAGTGAATCTTGATCTGTATTCAAGGTATGCCCTTTCTAGTTCTGTTAGAATATTGACTTCGGTTAAGCTGAGGTTAGCGAAGTCAATCCTTTGCTTGGGTCCTAGGAGGTCGGAGATAAGAGCGCTGTGTTTAAGTCGTCTGGCCGTAATACTTTCTCTGCGCCAGTAAGAGTAAGAGCTTGAGAAGAAGGGAAAGAGGAAGAAGTATTCAAATAATTCACTCCTTTCCCGAAAGCTTGACTTTCTTCTTTCTTTATATACTTAATAAGACAATACTATAAAAAAAAGACTTGGACGAGATCAGATTGAGAACTATGAATAGTAGGAATAGTCTAAAGCAGTGGTTAACTAGAAGAAGAGTCAAAGACTTTTTCCTAGCCGCTGATGGAGACAATGTGGGACCTCGTGCTCAGCCGGTTGCTCTTTTAGATAAACCTCATTTCCGGAACATTGCCTCGGTAGAAGCAAACCCAACTAATACGCAAGCCCATCTCCCGATACAATCAAATCAAAGCAAAGCAAAAGTGCCTTGCGGCTGTCGCGCCTCTCTCTCTGTCTCTGTACCTTGTGTTTGTCCTTGTTGTTTAAGATTACTAGGGGTCTTTCTATTCCTTCCTCCGATCACAGACTTTGTTTGATCAAATTCCCCGGGGCTCCCCTCGAACTGATATCCAAAGATTCCCTGTAACAGGATGGTTTGAAATGATGGTTTATTACAGGTTCTGGTGACATGAATAGGATGAGCCGGAACATGGATAACGTAGTGGTTCGAGCCGGTCGAGAGTACGAGATTACTGACCGAAGACTCTTCCATTGAGATGGGCCGAAGCCCTGCTAGCGAAGGAATGCATCCAACAGTGTTCTGTCTCATTGGTCCTCTCATGCCATAATTTGCTCATAAATCCACTTTGTTCTCCCGGAAATAACTTTCATTATAATACATGACTTATGTGACTTCGATCTGATACCTCTCGATTCAGATAGGAAATGCGCATTTGTCTCATTTTGACTCTCCCCATCTCGAATTCTACTAATTGGATATGGGACTGGTTGTGAAGGGAAGCTTTGTGGGAGAAAGGAGGAAAAGGTCAGGCTAGTCAAGGCTTTACTCAAACATATGGGATAGATTAAGAGGAAGCCTTTGCCCCGGTAGCCAAGATGAAGTCTGTTCGTCTCCTGCTCTCTATTGCTGCGAATCGAGATTGGCCTCTGTTCCAATTAGATGTTCAAAATGCCTTCCTGAACGGGGACCTCAAGGAATAAGTTTACATGAGTCCTCCACCCGGTTGTGTAAGGGGGGGGGGAGAACAAGAGAGGTCAACTGGAGTGGAAGCCAAACGACGGGGCCGATAATCTGTGATCGATCCGAAGAACCACTGCCAGATACGATTCTGCTCCCCCTTCGTACTACCAATGCGATTCTTGCCCGGCTTTCTTTCGGCTTAAGAAGGCTGCGGTGAGAATGAGGATCACTTCGGAACTCTAGGAAAATGGGCGTTTTAGGGCGGGATCTAAAAGTTCTCCAACGTGTTGCGGAGCCTTCGGCCGTGAGAGGGTCTGTCTTTTGGCTTCCTCAGGGCCGTGTGAAGCTTAGCTTGCTTTAGCAGCCACGTGATGATTCAAGATTCGTGGTAGGCGTAGGAGCTGGGCGAAGCGGTAGCGAAGCTCAGGTGGTGATGCAAGTGCGCGGTGAGCGTAGTAGCCCCCTCGGGCATGCTCTTTGTACAACCAAGCGAAGAGCTAGTGAGGGCCGGAAATATCGTATGTAGTGTAGAATCGGATCTGACTTTACTAGGATTGGAACAAGCGAGGAACGAGTGACCACAAGCTCCGCTTAAGCGCTCGACATTTAGCTTAAAACATGTTCATCATGTGGCCGAGCGAAGCGCACCTGCGTGAAGCAGCCTAGCATCACTTTAGATAGGAGCAGAATGGATGACTTACAACTGAAAGTTCTTCGGATCGATATATCGTACGACGTAATGGAGATCTTGGTCTAGGTCCGGTGGTTCGCAGAATTCGGGACCTAACGATGTTCGATTCGTCACATGAACGGGAGCGGACGATTCCCTCGTCTCTCCCTTTTTCGGGGAATGGCTGCAATCACAAGCAAGTGATTGAATGAGTGGGGGGAAAGCACATGCGGGATAAGCAGGTCTTTCAGGAGACGGTCTAGAAAGAAAAGAGAACTCTCAACAAGCTGGAACTAATCAAGATCAATAGGAAGAGGAGTTAGCTAGAAATTCATTTTTTGACAAAGTTCATGCCACGACGATCTATATGGAAGGGCTGTTTTGTTGATGCATTCCTGTTGAAGTTGAAAAAGAGACAAACACTCATGTTTCAGCTCCCGGATCTGCTTGGATTCTCGTAGAATAAGAGGAGCCGTCTTAGGAAATGACTGAACTTAAAAGACAGATGCCACCGCTGCGAGGCGAGGGAGTAACTTGTCTGATCTTGCGGTGCACTCACTCCCGTTACGAGAATGAAATGACGCCCCAGCTCGACTCGAGACCAAGACTCCTTACAACACAACTCGCACCAATAGCGGCACTGAGCGGCCGGAGATTGATTGAAAAGGCAGCCGCCCCTCCCCCCGCCTACCTACTCGTGCTCGTAGCTCGATCGGAGGTTAAGAGTGTGGTCCGGCGGAAAAACAGAAGTCGTCCGTATCAAGTGATACGTTAATTGCTCAGTAGTGCTTCGCCACTACCGTTGCTGGCGGAAATAGCTTAATGGTAGAGCATAGCCTTGCCAAGGCTGAGGTTGAGGGTTCAAGTCCCTCCTTCCGCTCTTGGCTTCGTCCGTCGTTTAGTGGTAACGAGTAGAGTAGGCATCGCCTCTCGATCCAATCCGTCTTTCCCTGGCCTCCCCACCACACTCTTGATACGAAAGAAACCTCCCGCCATAGAATAGAGAAGAAAGAGATAAAAAGTCTGGGTCCCCTCGATCACCCTTCCCTTGAACCTGAACTGGTCGAGAGAGATGAACCCGCACCACATTTGATAACCTTCGAACCGAAACCCCCAACTCTCCATGGAATTCCAGAACCTAAACAACTCAATTGAGAGCTCCGTGACCGGTTCAATTCAAGGGAAGGTCCACCAATAATGGAAAGGCCATCCCCCTCCCTATCCGTTTCTTGATCCCTCATTCCACGAATTCGTTGTTACTGATTCATTCAAGGACTGAAAGCTTTTCGTTTTATGAAAAGGCATAGACTCCCCACTTCTTTGTCTTATTAGCGCAGGTCTTCGTCAATGATGAAAGCCGCTTAACTGAAGACTCGAGTTGAGAAAGAGGGCTAGGCCAAGGATAGGAGGGCTTTCAGGGACTGGGACGGGTGGATTCTAGAGCTAGGGGCGGATCAGAGGTTTGTCCATTGGGATTGGGCATGGACGAGCGGGCCAGCAAAATGAAAAAAAAACTTATCCCATCGCATCATT
>NW_028196917.1:15000-17500 GCF_037176805.1 Vigna unguiculata
TTCTCAGCTCTTTCATTGCAACTCACCACCCAACAATGGCCACCCTCCCTAGGTTTAAGATAATAGGGCTTGATGCCTAGCGGCTTCCTTTGACGGGTTGTCTACCGATCTCACCGGTTCACTCCCTTGAGGAATGTTCCTCGAGTCGTGATGCTTTGATTGTCGTCTTTCGAATGAAGGAGATTAATAGATTATTCTTTTGAAACATATTCTTTTGCGCAGCATTAGTCTTTTCTTTTCAGACTGCTGTTCAAATCTCTTTTCAGCTTCTGCCTAAAGAAAATGGTCAGATCAATCATAGTTAAAGGAGGAGTTTCACGGGAGAGAGTGGTTGTCAAAGACTCAAACGACTTCAGCAGACTTCCCGGTCACTAATCACGATCAGTCATTTTGACTCTCACTGCTAAAAATTATTGGAGAATCTTCTCCATCTTGTCTAAGTGCTGAGACACGCTCGTCCCCTCTTGCATCTTGCTTGGAAAAAACCGTTGCCGAAGAAACTTCATGTTTACCATTGTCACTGACTCATACATTCTCTGTGGAGTCTCCCAGATTTCTCATGCAGACTGAATGTCTCCCACTGAAACTAGTACCTTATCCTTGACCACCATTAGCACAGCTTCGAAGAACCTCTTTTTTTTACTGTCCACAACTATAGATGTGTTCATTTCTTTTTTTTTGGCTACAACGGGTACGCTCTCTATAAGATTTGCTCGGGGCTGTTCACTTTCACTTGGTCGCCTGGTATCTTTGAAACCTCTTTGCTTGCGGAGGCAGGAGTGCGTCTGAGAGAGCGCTTCGCGAAAGAATCGTGTGGCGCGGTGAAAGGTTTACCGTTGGGGTTTCCGGCCCCCTGGTCTTCACCTAATTGTGGAAGAGGGGAGGTGCATTGAGTATAAACTCTCTCTCGCGCCTTTAGCTTGTTCCTGTTCGTCTATTCGGGACGGGGCAGGCAGCCCACATACATGAAGAGAAGAAGAGAGGAGAGGGGGTTCCCTGAGATTAAGGTGTCAAGGCGGTCGAAGAAGGCCACAAGTGGAAGCAACCGATGCTTTGGTCATTCAGTTGACTCCGCCAGTCCGTGCTTGCTGTCATGCTGGCGCAGGGCTTTCGGCCTTACCTACTATTGGATTTGAACCAATGACTCTCGCCGTATGAAAGCGATACTCTAACCGCTGAGTCAAGTAGGTCAAGCTGAGTCAAGTCAGATAAAATAGACCCCTATCAGAGAAAGCGTTATCACTATACGAGAGATCGGCCTATTCACTCAGCTAGGGAATAAGACTAACCTAATTTCCCTATTCACTGAACCCAAGACTAAGGGCAAAGATAACTTCCTTTGCCCCCTTCCTTCAACTTATAGGATGGAACCCGGACTCCTAACTAAACCCTCTTCCTTCCGATTGATTGTCTCGATTTCACTGCCTTGGTTGGCCACCATGCCTACTTCTCTCCAATGCCTCCTTCTTAAACCCCTTCGTACTGCAATCCAATCAATCGATCGATCAAGAGGCTAATCTCTTTTGTTTGGGCCGGTAGCTAAAAGTCCTCGCCTTCTCTTGAACAAGGGAAGGGCAGCATAGCATTAGCTTCAATTGAACAAGCTCAACCTTGAAAAAGAAAGGTGGTAGGCCGAAGAACCGTTGAACGCTTCAACTTGGCCACTGAAGAAGGCGAAGGCTGGGCAAGAGACTAGGCCAACTTACTGCTTACTGCCATGGTTTAAGCTTTAGGCTCCATAGACGGAACTTTTTGTTAGGTATTAGGGAGGGGAGGACACCACTCAGCACCTAAGGTGGGGTTCAATGCCTAACAAAAACGGCCAAAAGAAAAAAAGAGATGTATGGCTGAGGGGAGGAGAGAAAGAACGCATGCATGGGGAGTCTGTCGGAGGTTCGATAATCTATGATAGGACATCTAAGGCTAAGGAAGAATGAAAGGAAGTCCATTACTGAGAGAAGTGGTGATCTCGTCTTGCTTGCTGGGAGAGAGAAAGCTTCCGGACCACCTTTTCCAGCCAGATAGCGAGCGATCACTCAGCAATGAACACTAACTGAAAGCGGCCGGGAAAGAGTAGCCATCCCTTACGGGAATCGAACCCGTGTCTTCGACATGAAAAGACGGTGTCCTAACCACTGGACGAAAGGGACCAAAAAGCCATTCTTCATATACCTCAGCTCCGAGAATAGAAGTGGTTCGTTTTGTTTCTATACGCAATTCAAGATTTCGTTTGTGTTCTGGCGATTTCTGATGTGAATTCGGCGGGTCGTCCCCCCTTCCTACGGGTTCCCCCACCAGAGCCCGCTTACGGCACGCATGACGCATGGTTACAACCTTTGCCTTAGCGTACAGCGAGTTATATAGAAAGCATGAACCACCTCGAACTCACTCGATCGATGGCTCATGGTTCTACGTAATTAGTAGGATCGAGTTTATACTCCAATCTAAGGTTTTTAGGGTTGTGAACTCAAGAGTACCGGTACGAGTTCTTTTAGTAAGG